>NW_028318679.1:300000-555000 GCF_062004578.1 Staurois parvus | reverse complement strand
TCTTATCCTTTATAATTATTTCTGTAATGATTTTACTTATTTTGAAGGTCTAGACAATATTTATTTTGACAGCTGAATGTAAAAATAAAAGGTCTGCAATAAAAAAAAAAAAAAAAAAAAAAAAAAAAAAAAAAAAAAAGGAAGGAAGAAGTGTGGGGTTCCCTCAAAAATCCATACCAGACCCTTATCCGAGCATGCAGCCCGGCAGGTCAGGAAACGGGGGGGGGGGGGGGGAAGACGAGCGAGCATCCCCCCCCCCTCCTGAACCATACCAGGCCACATGCCCTCAACATGGGGGGTGCTTTGGGGCAGGGGGGCTCCCCCCCAAAGCACCTTGTCCCCATGTCGATGGGTACAAGGGCCTCTTCCCCACAAGGGGGCCCCCAGATCCCGCCCCCCCCCTCTACAAGAATGAGTATGCAGTACATGGTCCCGCTACTACTTCACAAAAAAAAACAAAGTGTAGTGTATAAAAAAAAAAAAAACAAAAAAAAAAAAACACACAGGACATTGTCTTTGGCAAGTCCTTTAATAAAACAATGTCCCCCGAAGTAGATCCAACGTCAATCACGGTGTCAGGCGCCAGCGAGCCGAAAAAAGAAAAAAGTTCCGCTCCCAACAGAGGCTCACCAGTCTTATGCAGTGAGCCAGGGTGACGTGGGGGGGTGGGATCTGGGGGCCCCCTTGTTGGTATGGAACACTGTTTTTTTTTTTTTCATTCGGCATGGAGTTACCCCTTAATATCCATACCAGACCCGAATGGCTTGGTATGGATGGGAGGGAGGACCCCACGCTGTTTTTTTTTTTTCTATTATGGTGCTGGTTTTTAAATGTAATTCTGGCTTTTTTGGTCTTCACTATAGCTCAGAAATTCAGCTGTCACTTCCCCAGCTCAAAGAGAAAGTTTTGTTTGAGTTTATTTCCTTAAAGGTAACAAGTAGAGATGAGCGAAGAAATGAAAAATTCGATTCGGCTGATTCGGCGAATTCCAGTGTGAAATTCGATTCGATGCGAATTTCTCCGCTACGAAGATGACTTATTTAAAGGGTTTCTAGGCTTCAGAGAGCCTTTAAATTAGTGCAGAACACTGTACCTTTAATTTAAATGCCCTTGGAGATGAGGAAGGAGAAGGAGAAGGAGAAGGATGAGAAGAAGGAGAAGGAGAAGGATGAGAAGAAGGAGAAGGAGAAGGATGAGAAGAAGGAGAAGGAGAAGGATGAGAAGAAGGAGAAGGATGAGAAGAAGGAGAAGGAGAAGGATGAGAAGAAGGAGAAGGAGAAGGATGAGAAGAAGGAGAAGGAGAAGGATGAGAAGAAGGAGAAGGATGAGAAGAAGGAGAAGGATGAGAAGGAGAAGGATGAGAAGGAGAAGGATGAGAAGAAGAAGGCTGAGAATAAGGAGAAGGATGAGAAGAAGGAGAAGGAGAAGGATGAGAAGAAGGAGAAGGATGAGAAGAAGGAGAAGGAGAAGGATGAGAAGAAAGAGAAGGATGAGAAGGAGAAGGATGAGAAGAAGAAGGATGAGAAGAAGAAGGATGAGAAGAAGAAGGATGAGAAGAAGGAGAAGGATGAGAAGAAGGAGAAGGATGATAAGCAGGAGAAGGAAGAGAAGAAGGAGAAGGAGAAGGATGAGAAGAAGGAGAAGGATGAGAAGAAGGAGAAGGATGAGAAGAAGGAGAAGGATGAGAAGAAGGAGAAGGATGAGAAGAAGGAGAAGGATGAGAAGAAGGAGAAGGAGAAGGATGAGAAGAAGGAGAAGGATGAGAAGAAGAAGGATGAGAAGAAGGATGAGAAGAAGGAGGAGAAGAAGGAGGAGAAGGATGAGAAGAAGAAGGATGAGAAGAAGGAGAAGGATGAGAAGAAGGAGAAGGAAGAGAAGAAGGAGAAGGAGAAGGATGAGAAGGAGAAGGATGAGAAGAAGGAGAAGGATGAGAAGAAGGAGAAGGATGAGAAGAAGGAGAAGGAGAAGGATGAGAAGAAGGAGAAGGATGAGAAGAAGAAGAAGGATGAGAAGAAGGATGAGAAGGATGAGAAGAAGGAGAAGGATGAGAAGAAGGAGAATGATGAGAAGAAGGAGAAGAAGGAGAAGGATGAGAAGAAGGAGAAGGATGAGAAGAAGGAGAAGGATGAGAAGAAGGAGAAGGATGAGAAGAAGGAGAAGGAGAAGGATGAGAAGAAAAAGGATGAGGAGAAGGAGAAGGATGAGAAGAAGGAGAAGGAGAAGGATGAGAAGAAGGAGAAGGATGAGAAGAAGGAGAAGGATGAGAAGAAGGAGAAGGAGAAGGATGAGAAGAAGGAGAAGGAGAAGGATGAGAAGAAGGAGAAGGATGAGAAGAAGGAGAAGGATGAGAAGGAGAAGGATGAGAAGGAGAAGGATGAGAAGAAGAAGGCTGAGAATAAGGAGAAGGATGAGAAGAAGGAGAAGGAGAAGGATGAGAAGAAGGAGAAGGATGAGAAGAAGAAGAAAGAGAAGGATGAGAAGGAGAAGGATGAGAAGAAGAAGGATGAGAAGAAGAAGGATGAGAAGAAGAAGGATGAGAAGAAGAAGGATGAGAAGAAGGAGAAGGATGAGAAGAAGGAGAATGATGAGAAGAAGGAGAAGGATGATAAGAAGGAGAAGGAAGAGAAGAAGGAGAAGGAGAAGGATGAGAAGAAGGAGAAGGATGAGAAGAAGGAGAAGGATGAGAAGAAGGAGAAGGATGAGAAGAAGGAGAAGGATGAGAAGAAGGAGAAGGAGAAGGATGAGAAGAAGAAGGCTGAGAATAAGGAGAAGGATGAGAAGAAGGAGAAGGAGAAGGATGAGAAGAAGGAGAAGGATGAGAAGAAGAAGAAAGAGAAGGATGAGAAGGAGAAGGATGAGAAGAAGAAGGATGAGAAGAAGAAGGATGAGAAGAAGAAGGATGAGAAGAAGGAGAAGGATGAGAAGAAGGAGAATGATGAGAAGAAGGAGAAGGATGATAAGAAGGAGAAGGAAGAGAAGAAGGAGAAGGAGAAGGATGAGAAGAAGGAGAAGGATGAGAAGAAGGAGAAGGATGAGAAGAAGGAGAAGGATGAGAAGAAGGAGAAGGATGAGAAGAAGGAGAAGGAGAAGGATGAGAAGAAGGAGAAGGATGAGAAGAAGGATGAGAAGAAGGAGGAGAAGGATGAGAAGAAGAAGGATGAGAAGAAGGAGAAGGATGAGAAGAAGGAGAAGGAAGAGAAGAAGGAGAAGGAGAAGGATGAGAAGGAGAAGGATGAGAAGAAGGAGAAGGATGAGAAGAAGGAGAAGGATGAGAAGAAGGAGAAGGAGAAGGATGAGAAGAAGGAGAAGGATGAGAAGAAGAAGGATGAGAAGAAGGATGAGAAGGATGAGAAGAAGGAGAAGGATGAGAAGAAGGAGAATGATGAGAAGAAGGAGAAGAAGGAGAAGGATGAGAAGAAGGAGAAGGATGAGAAGAAGGAGAAGGATGAGAAGAAGGAGAAGGATGAGAAGAAGGAGAAGGATGAGAAGAAGGAGAAGGATGAGAAGAAAAAGGATGAGGAGAAGGAGAAGGATGAGAAGAAGGAGAAGGATGAGAAGGAGAAGGAGAAGGATGAGAAGAAGGAGAAGGAGAAGGATGAGAAGAAGGAGAAGGATGAGAAGAAGGAGAAGGATGAGAAGGAGAAGGAGAAGGATGAGAAGGAGAAGGATGAGAAGAAGGAGAAGGAGAAGGATGAGAAGAAGGAGAAGGATGAGAAGAAGGAGAAGGATGAGAAGAAGGATGAGCAGAAGGAGAAGGATGAGAAGAAGGAGAAGGATGAGAAGAAGGAGAAGGATGAGAAGAAGGATGAGAAGAAGGATGAGAAGAAGGAGAAGGATGAGAAGAAGGACAGTTCTGTGACAGTTTCTGTCTATTTCTGACAGTTCTGGGACATTCACTCCATACAGCGGTTTCAACCGCTGTATGGAGGGAATGTCATAGAACTGTCAGAAATAGACTATTAATGACAGTTCTGGGACTGTCCTTCCATGCAGCGGTTGAAACATTGTATGTATTTGTTTCCATAAATGGATCCATTTATGGAAACAAATACATACAATGTTTCAACCGCTGCATGGAAGGACAGTCCCAGAACTGTCATTAATAGTCTATTTCTGACAGTTCCATGACATTCCCTCCATACAGCGGTTAAAACAGCTGTATGCAGTGAATGTCCCAGAACTGTCATAAATAGTCTATTTCTGATAGATCTGGGACATTCACTCCATACAGCTGTTTTAACCGCTGTATGGAGGGAATGTCATGGAACTGTCAGAAATAGACTATTAATGACAGTTCTGGGACTGTCCTTCCATGCAGCGGTTGAAACATTGTATGTATTTGTTTCCATAAATGGATCCATTTATGGAAACAAATACATACAATGTTTCAACCGCTGCATTGAAGGACAGTCCCAGAACTGTCATTAATAGTCTATTTCTGACAGTTCCATGACATTCCCTCCATACAGCGGTTAAAACAGCTGTATGCAGTGAATGTCCCAGAACTGTCATAAATAGTCTATTTCTGATAGATCTGGGACATTCACTCCATACAGCTGTTTTAACCGCTGTATGGAGGGAATGTCATGGAACTGTCAGAAATAGACTATTAATGACAGTTCTGGGACTGTCCTTCCATGCAGCGGTTGAAACATTGTATGTATTTGTTTCCATAAATGGATCCATTTATGGAAACAAATACATACAATGTTTCAACCGCTGCATTGAAGGACAGTCCCAGAACTGTCATTAATAGTCTATTTCTGACAGTTCCATGACATTCCCTCCATACAGCGGTTAAAACAGCTGTATGCAGTGAATGTCCCAGAACTGTCATAAATAGTCTATTTCTGATAGATCTGGGACATTCACTCCATACAGCTGTTTTAACCGCTGTATGGAGGGAATGTCATGGAACTGTCAGAAATAGACTATTAATGACAGTTGTGGGACTGTCCTTCCATGCAGCGGTTGAAACATTGTATGTATTTGTTTCCATAAATGGATCCATTTATGGAAACAAATACATACAATGTTTCAACCGCTGCATGGAAGGACAGTCCCAGAACTGTCATTAATAGTCTATTTCTGACAGTTCCATGACATTCCCTCCATACAGCGGTTAAAACAGCTGTATGCAGTGAATGTCCCAGAACTGTCATAAATAGTCTATTTCTGATAGATCTGGGACATTCACTCCATACAGCTGTTTTAACCGCTGTATGGAGGGAATGTCATGGAACTGTCAGAAATAGACTATTAATGACAGTTCTGGGACTGTCCTTCCATGCAGCGGTTGAAACATTGTATGTATTTGTTTCCATAAATGGATCCATTTATGGAAACAAATACATACAATGTTTCAACCGCTGCATTGAAGGACAGTCCCAGAACTGTCATTAATAGTCTATTTCTGACAGTTCCATGACATTCCCTCCATACAGCGGTTAAAACAGCTGTATGCAGTGAATGTCCCAGAACTGTCATAAATAGTCTATTTCTGATAGATCTGGGACATTCACTCCATACAGCTGTTTTAACCGCTGTATGGAGGGAATGTCATGGAACTGTCAGAAATAGACTATTAATGACAGTTCTGGGACTGTCCTTCCATGCAGCGGTTGAAACATTGTATGTATTTGTTTCCATAAATGGATCCATTTATGGAAACAAATACATACAATGTTTCAACCGCTGCATTGAAGGACAGTCCCAGAACTGTCATTAATAGTCTATTTCTGACAGTTCCATGACATTCCCTCCATACAGCGGTTAAAACAGCTGTATGCAGTGAATGTCCCAGAACTGTCATAAATAGTCTATTTCTGATAGATCTGGGACATTCACTCCATACAGCTGTTTTAACCGCTGTATGGAGGGAATGTCATGGAACTGTCAGAAATAGACTATTAATGACAGTTGTGGGACTGTCCTTCCATGCAGCGGTTGAAACATTGTATGTATTTGTTTCCATAAATGGATCCATTTATGGAAACAAATACATACAATGTTTCAACCGCTGCATTGAAGGACAGTCCCACAACTGTCATTAATAGTCTATTTCTGACAGTTCCATGACATTCCCTCCATACAGCGGTTAAAACAGCTGTATGCAGTGAATGTCCCAGAACTGTCATAAATAGTCTATTTCTGACAGTTTTGGGACATTCACTCCATACAGCGGTTTCCGGCAAAAAGTGTATGTGCAGAGTTCCTCTATTCTGCAGATACACTTAGAGGAGCTCTGCAGATACACTTAGAGGAGCTCTGCACATACACTTTTTTCCGGTTTGGAATTATTCTTATTTTCATCCTACTTCTTCTTCTTCTTCTTCATCCTCATCCTCATCCTCTTCTTCTTCTGAGGATGAGGATGAAGAAGAAGAAGAAGAAGAAGAAGAAGTAGGATGAAAATAAGATTAATTCCAAGCCGGCAAAAAGTGTATGTGCAGAGCTCCTCTAAGTGTATCTGCAGAGCTCCTCTAAGTGTATCTGCAGAATAGAGGAACTCTGCACATACACTTTTTGCCGGCTTGGAATTATTCTTCTTTTCATCCTACTTCTTCTTCTTCTTCTTCTTCATCCTCATCCTCAGAAGAAGAGGATGAGGATGAGGATGAGGATGAGGAAGAAGAAGAAGAATGAAAAGAAGAATAATTCCAAGCCGGCAAAAAGTGTATGTGCAGAGTTCCTCTATTTCTGACAGTTCTCTCACAGCTTCTTCACATGTACAGCGGTTGAAATATCTGTATCCTAAATGGAAACTAATAGATACAAATTGTATCTATTAGTTTCCATTTAGGATACAGATGTTTCAACCGCTGTACATGTGAAGAAGCTGTGAGAGAACTGTCAGAAATAGAGGAACTCTGCACATACACTTTTTGCCGGCTTGGAATTATTCTTCTTTTCATCCTACTTCTTCTTCTTCTTCTTCATCCTCATCCTCATCCTCTTCTTCTGAGGATGAAGAAGAAGAAGAAGTAGGATGAAAAGAAGAATAATTCCAAGCCGGCAAAAAGTGTATGTGCAGAGTTCCTCTATTTCTGACAGTTCTCTCACAACTTCTTCACATGTACAGTGGTTGAAACATCTGTATCCTAAATGTAAACTAATAGATACAATGTTTCAACCGCTAAACATGTGTTCCTTCTGTCAGAGAACTGTCAGAAATAGCGGAGCTCACTGCAGGGACACTTTTGCCGGCTGATCGGGAAATGTTCGATTCGCGCACCCGAAGTAGGCAAAATTTCGGTTTCGACACGAATCGAATATTTCCTGAAATTCGACTCGAATTCCGGTTCGCCTAGTTCGATTCGCTCATCTCTAGTAACAAGGTTGACTTTTAGTTAATTAAAATGAAGAAATTGTTCTGTAACTTCAGGGAAAGTGACAGCTAAGCTTGTGAACTATAGTGAAGGACAAAAAAAGGCATGCTATTAGCATTTAGAATGAGGCCTTTTCTGTTGAAACACCTTCAAAGCTGCACCTAATGTGAATGTCATACAATGGGATGCGATAAGGGCCTGGACTACTAATAGATTTGATAATGCTGGTTTACACTCCACCCCCTTTTGTGAAGGATTTGTCAAGCAAAGAGCTGAGAGAGAGAGAAGAGTGAGCAAGAGATACATACTGAAGAGTGAGAGAGAGAGAAGAGCGAGAGATACATACTGAAGAATGATAAAGAGAGACATACAGAAGAGTGAGAGAGATACATACAGAAGAATGAGAGAGAGAAAAGGCTTGGGTGGGGAATCCACACATCAAAATTGTTACAAATACTGGCGTGGATTTTTTCCCCCAAATGCATAGCAGACCCTTATCCGAGCAGTCAGGTACCGAATGTCTTCAAAGATTTATTTCCTTTGTTGATTTACCTGCTTCGTTCACACTATATGCAATTGAAAATTGCGCTTTAAGTTGCTAATTTCACCGTGTTTTCTAGAGATTTTCAAACTAGTCATGATTTCATTTGTGTTTAGCATTGTAATTTCTATTGGAGTCTAGATGTGAAATTGCTACTAAATGGCCCAAAAGTTTGACAAGAACTACCTTTGAAATCGTGCTACAACAAATCGCGTATGTTAATACATTCACATCCATTAGATCAGATATCAAGTACGATGTCAATTCACAAATCGCACCTGAAATTGTACACCCTAGATGCGACTTGTCATGCGATTGGCATGGCCAGCAACTTGCCATTTGCATGGCAAATTGCACACAATGTTACTGGGGGCTAATAACTCTGTCACATCTAATCCGATGTGGCAATTGCCCAACTTACAGTGAAGTTGCACGAGTTCACAATCCAATTGGATGTGAACAGAGCCTACAGTGGACAATAGGGTGCGACTTGGTCTACGATTTGCAAGTCGCCTGTCATGCCGATTGCATGCCAAATCGCAAACAATGTTACTGGGGGCTACATTAAAGCAGATTTCTAAGTGGTGTTATTTACACTACAGTCACATCATGCGACTTACAGTGAAGTCACATGATTTCAAAGTCGGGCGACATGCGGATTTAAAGTGTGATTTGCAAGACATCTTAAACAGATCTGTCTGCAAAACGCATGAAAAAGTAGTGTATTCATTACTTTAGAAATTGTTGCGGCTCCAACCAAGTTTGAACCACACCAATATGAACGCTCTAATAGCGGTCACATTGAGTGCGACTTGGCATGTGATTTGCATGACATGCGACTTGCAAATCGCATGCCAAGTCACACCCTATTATCTGCTATTAGAGCAGTCACATGGGTGCGTTTCCGACACTGATTTCTAAAGTAGTACATGTACTACTTTTGTGGCGATTTGCATAGATATCTGTGTCAGATGTCTTGCAATTCACAAGGAAATCAGCATCTTCACTGTACGTCACACAATTTCTAAATCGGCTTTGATGTGACCGCGGTGTAAGGCCTTTTTATGTTTGATTTCCTGAGTGTTTTCAGATTTATGGGAAATGCCGCATACTAGCAAAAGTGAATTGACATTTTCAGTATTGCATGCGAGATGTGGTCATGTGACTGCCTTAACTCATGCGATAATCTGGAGTAAATTGTGCCCATAGGATCAAGAAATATTGCCAATAGGGTTCCGTTTCACATCCCTGTTCAATGTTCTGTTGTATGCTACACAAGTACACTTCACTGTGGCTTTCTTTCTGACTCTGATTTGTGGGGCCTGTATACCAAGGGTTAACGCAGGTGGGAAGAGAATTAATTAGGTGCAAACACTTTCTCTGACCAAATGAATGACAGTGGTGGGTGTGGCCTACCTTATATAAAGAGATGCAGTAGTGGCTGATTTTTCCTTGTACAGGCCACATTATTTCTGCAGGTCCTTGTTTGTGGTGGTTTGGGGGAGGAAGAGATATTGTGGTGAATTGCCCCAGGACACACTCACACTGTGTTTGGATATGGGCTGTAAATGTTTTGCATGGTCTTCCTTCTAAGGTGTGTTTGTGTGTTATTGAACAATGATTGTGTGTTTATCATCTTTGCATTGTAATCCTAACACATGTCAATTGCTCTGCTCTTCAAAGTTTGCTTTATTTAGACTGAAATGCAGTTTTCAGACAAACCTGATGAGAAATGTATGTGTGGGGGATTTGAGGAGGGGTTTTATTTTGGCACGTATGTATTTTTATGTTGATATTTTGATCTGCAGCTTGTTTTGTGGATAGATAAGCCTATTACATGATTTATATTAACTGTTTGTTTCCTGCTGTAACCTGTGAAAGCACAGTTCATTAGAAGTATAGTCTTTCAGATTGTAAACTCTTATGAGCAGGACCATTCTATTTTAGCAACATTAATCCTGCTTTTTTTTTTTTTAAACCAAGAAATTGAATGTACCTACTTGTTGCTGTCCAAATAAATGTGGATTGAGTATTTGATCAATAAACATTTGGACTATTTTTTTTTTTTTTTTTGGGGGGGGGGGGGGG
Organism: Staurois parvus; assembly: GCF_062004578.1. Lineage (NCBI taxonomy): Eukaryota > Metazoa > Chordata > Amphibia > Anura > Ranidae > Staurois > Staurois parvus. The sequence goes on along the minus strand of NW_028318679.1, from coordinate 545,043 downwards.
ATTATTTCATGTTCTAGTTTAATGTAGCACAGTGGCTAAATGGTTAGTACTTCCGCCTGGCAGTACTAGGGTTGTTGGTTTAAATCCCAGCCACGGTACCTCCTGCCTGGGGTTTGCATGTTCTGCATTATCAACATTGGATCCTGTCAAAATTGGCCCTAGTATATGTATGAATGTAAGTTAGGGACCTTTAGATTGTACGCCCCTTGAGGGTTAGGGACTGATGTGAATTTATAACATATATATGTAAAGCACTGCGTAAATTGACAGCGCTATATAAGTACCATAAATAAATGTACTAGCACCCCTTAACACTTATTTTTGCTATCTATATAATATGCCCGAATCTTCCTTGTTAGAGCGCACATATGCAAGTATGTCCAAACAAACCAAAAGCCCCCTATTGCACCAAGACCATGTTATGTACCAATGAATAGGTCGTGTTCAATGTCTATCTAGCTATTTTTCTACAATCCTCTTAACAGTAATAAATTGGGCCCCCAATTTATGTTGACTTTGGTGAATATATATTTGCTGGTAAAGGCCCAATGTCATATACACAGTAGAGCTGCAAGCATACAGTCACCAATGCCAAATCCACAATAGAACTGCAAACATATATTTAGGAATGTCATATACACAATGGAGCCGCATGTAAAATTGCTATGGTGCACAAATCAACGCCAAGATGGCTGTTGGAGGAGGTGCTAGAGCAGCTGTCATACCGGATATACGTCATGACATTTGGGGAAGGACATTTGCACACACCCGGAAGTGGTAGTGGGGAGTGTTAGTGGATGGGAGTGTAGTTAGGAGGGTTTAGTGGTCTATTTTTTTGTTTTGTGAATTGTTCTTTTGTGGAATTCCAGACCACATCTGGACATGGCGAGATCGCTGTTCTCCACCGAGGAGCTGATCCTCATTTGCCGGGGAAACATTACTAATAATTGTAATTTCAGTTGAAAACATGTCCAATTCCTAGATCCATTGTGGTATATAGCAGACATTCAAGGTTCTTCCTAACTATACAGGTGGCACAGACACAAGCATACACCCAGGGCCACTGTTAGATATCACGGGGCCCCGTACAGCATACCTGACAGCCCCCCACCGCCAGAGAAAATATCCAAATTATATTTATGGTAAAAATACACTAAAAACATTATTAATGGACATAATCCCAACCAAATTCCTGTTAAATCTAAATACTAAAACTGTACTGAGTTCATAAATAAAGCTGTGTAATTGAGGTCTTGGGGCTCATTGGTGCTGTGGCCTGTAGAGTGGGAATCAGTGGTTTGTGTTTATCGCCGTTTGCAGGTAACCTATGTTACAATATGAAAATGCTGCAGGTCATAATTTGACAAGCATATGGGTTCAGGTGTACAGCCCTGAACACAGACAGTGAGCATTCAGGGACACTTCCCCACGCCTTCACACCTGTCAGATTAAAACCTGTGTTCATACAGCTGCTGTGTCCCCATAGTGTAACAGGTGTCTCCAGCCACATGAACAACCCCCTCATTCATGCTGTACAGGTCAGAAGACTTGTGTGAATGGGGAATTTTTTACTTTTTTTTTCCTCAGCTCATTAATTTTGATGGGCTGCCTAACATGTGGGAATATGCAAAAATACGGCAGGCATATTATTTTAGGTGTGTTGCACCTAACTGCACAGTAGTGTGGTGCCATGCGTTTTGGTGGCTGTGAATGCCTCAGTGTTTACTAGACATGTGGAGGTGCGATTAAGTTTTCACCATGGTACCTGCGCACATCTGCAGAGGGCATTGCATTTCTTTGTTGTGCTGAAAAAACTATGCTCTTGCATCCGTTTCTGCACCACAAAATGGTGTGAACAAGTCCTAAGGGTCAGTTCACACTTTAGAAACAAAGTCTAGATGTGTTCCAGATGTTTTTGCATGCACTTTTTTGATGCATGTTTAGTGTGTTCCAGTGCATTTTGGATGCGTTTTTGACATGTTCCAGTGCATTTTTTTATGCATTCCAGTTAATTTTTTTTCCTCTCTCTTTTTCTTAAATTTAATTAGGGACATGGTTGTTTTATTGCGTTCCAGGGCGTTTTACCGCGCTCCAGTACAGTTCTATGCATAAACAATGCAGCCTGTTCGCCTTTTTTTACAGCACCTGCAACACACTGGAACTGCAAGCGCTGATGTGAACTATGACATTGACAACCATATAACCTTCTTTCTGTGCATTTTGGATGCAAAAAAAGCAACTGAAACACATGTAGTGTGAACTGGCCTTAAAGGTTATTATAGGTCAGGGAACGGGACTGACCAGGAATTGTGAATTCAATCACATTAGTGGTGAGATACAATCAGGAATCATATAACGACGAGAGATATGAGCTGTGGGTGATGGGAAATGAGACATTAACAAGATCAATAAAAAAAATAGTTAAATAAAAAGAGTGGGGCGGGGATACATAGATTGGCAGATGGAACAGGTGATGGTGGAGGAGGGGGTCAAGTTGTATAAGGAGAGAGGTTTAAGCGCTCGTTCACACTTGACTTTATTTCTAACTCTTGCCAAATGCCCCTATATAGTGTTTGGGAAGCGTTTTTAATGCTCCTCAAATGCTCCCGAAACACCCTATGTGCGGTTTTGAGGCATGTGATAAGCATTTACCAAGCGTTAAAACTGCGCCACAAATGCCTGTAATGAAGTTAAATGGTATTAACGCTCCGAAAATGCCTCGCAACCACACCGCAAACGTCTGCCAGGCATTTGAGGAGCGGCACCATAGACTTGAATGGGAGGCTTCAACTGCTCCTGACTCGACATGAGGCGCCAGTTTTGCCGTGACGCAATGCTATTGCTTCAGTGTGAACAGCACTGTGTGCTGCCATGTGCAGAATTTTCATAGGCATTTGAGAAGCGTAAAAAACACTTCCCAAACGCCTGTCTGACGCCTGCTGACAAAGCTAATGTGAACGTAGCCTTAGAGAAGATAAAGTTGTAATGAAATATAAACTGAAGGAAAATTGAAAGTTTCAAACTTGTCAGAAGAACAGGACATGGACGATTTTGACTATCGCCCGATTTTCCCGGCAATGATGGGCAAATCGGACGATTGTTTTACCGATAAAATTATGCGCATGAGCCGTGTCCTGCAAGAAGAAGAAAAAGAAGCATTCCAGTCCGCTATTAGATACATTGTTGCAACCGCAAGACTTTTCATGTAAAATATAATAGCAGACAGAAGTAAAAATGCCAGCCGTAGACGGGACGAAAATTGGCCAATTTTTTTATTGGACGATCGATTTTTCGTTTTAAAAAAAGACTGACCCATCTATGGCCTGCATAAGACCAGAAACTCAGACATATACCAGGCCCAATTAACCTAACAGCAGGTCGTTGGAGTGTTGGCAGAAACACACCCATGCAGACAAAGCATGCAAACTGAGATGCAAACTGAGATGCAGACAGGTGCAGCCATGACTGGCATTAGAACCCATGACCCATGTGCTGTAAGTTCTGAGTTCTAACCACTAAGCCACTGAGGGAGACAGAGTTTGAGCTGCAATGTAGAACAGTTACATTGTTTAAGAATAATGATAAAGCGAGCGCTGATAAAATTATATAGACTACTAAAATGGTATTACACAAGATAAATATAAATCTAGGTATAGATATGAAGGTAGCAGCTAGCACTCAGGGTATTGGCAACAGTCCCAGAATAGAAATATGTTACAGTAATAGTGTAGCGCTATAAATGCATGTTATCAATCAAACGTATGTAAAATAAAAAAAGTGCAAATAAGTGCAATAATTATGTAAACTGGTAAATGGTGCTAAAAAGTTCATATAATCATTCCTGAATAATGGAACGTCCTTCCTGTGAGAGTACCAACTCAGAGAGTGCCTATGAATGGCACGTGTGGTACTTATTTGCATGTTTTTGATTTTACATGTGTTTATGATTGATAACATGCATTTATAGCGCTGCACCATTACTTTAACATAGAATAGTTACATGATTAAAGAGAAAGAAGATAGATTATATTGGGAAATTAGAACTAGACATTCCCAATTATTTGAGATGTGTGAAAATGTTTGACATTTGAAAATAAAATGTAGGAAATGCATTCGTTGTCTGATCATTTTGCAGAAACAGCAACCAAAAAAAAAAAAAATATATAGGTGTACTTTTACTTTAAATTATAAGTATTCTCATATGCAAAACAGAAAAACATCAACAAAGCCTGTGGTTGTGCACCACCTAACGAACATATTTGCACCTAAAGACTGACAGGTCTAGATTTTTTGAATTGAGTCTGCCTGAATGTTCAGCATCTGCTGGTAGACTCCATTCTTAGTAAATCAGGGCCAAAGTGCCAGAAAAGGCTTGGTCTTCAGGTGGTTAGAAGAGTGAGTGATGTGTGGCATAAAGTGCCCCCACCCCCCAAAAAGACCCCTTTTTGGAAAGTAGACACCCCAAACTATTTGCTGAGAGGCATGTTGAATCAATAGAAGAATTTTTTTTTTACAAGTTTTTGGAAAATGACAATAAATATATATTTTTTTTTTTACACAACATTGTCACTTAAATGATTTATTGCTCACACATGCCATGGGTATATGTGGAGTTACTCCCCAAAATACATTCTGCTACGTCTCTCACATGTGGGGGTACCACATGTGAGAGACGTTTTGGCAGACTAGCCAAATACAGGACCCCAAAATCCAATGAGCATCTTCAGGCTTTCTAAAGGGCTTTATTTCCTCATTACACTTCCTGACTACCTATCACAGCTTCAGAGGCCCTGAAATGCCAGGTTAGCACCAACCCCCCCCCCCCCCCCCAATGACCCCTTTTTGGAAAGCAGACACCCCAAGGAATTTGATAAGCAGCATGGTGAGTATTTTGCAGATCTCATTTGTTGCCACAAGTTTTTGAAAAATGAATAAAAAACAAAAACATATTTTTTTCTTTTTTTAGATTTCAAAACCTTGGGAAAAAAAATTAGATCTACAAAATACTCACCATGCCTCTTTTTAAATTCCTTGGGGGTGTCTACTTTCCAAAAAGGGGTCATTTGGGGTGTTTGGTGCTATCCTGGCATTTCAGGGCCTTCGAAACTGTGATAGGTAGTGAGGAAGTGAAATGAGGAAGTTACGCACCTTCAGGCTTTCAAAGTGGTTATTGTATTTCAGGCTCCTGTATGTGGCTAAGCTCCCAAAAAGTCTCACATATGTGGTATACCCATACTCATTAGCAGAATGTATTTTAGGGTGTCATTACACATATACCCATGGCTTGTGCGAGAAATATATCATTTAAATGACAACTTTGTGTAAAGAAAAACAAAAAAAGTCCCCCCCAAAAAAATAAATCTTCCATGGACTCAATATGCCTCTCAGCAGATAGATTAGGGTGTCTACTTTCTGAAAAGGGGTCATTTGAGGGTGTTTGTACTATCCTGGTATTTTAGCACCTCAAGAAATGTGACGGGCAGTCAAAGTAAAAGCTGTGTAAATTCCATTATCTATACCATAGTTTGTAGATGCTATAACTTTCACACAAATCAATATACACTTATTGGGATTTTTTTAACCAAAAAACATGTAGCGGAATACATTTTAGCCTAAATTTATGACAACATTTTTGTTTTTTTTATGTTTTGTTATGACCGAAATGAGAAAATTTTTTTTGTAAATAATTCTCAAATTTTTTTTTGCTTATAGCGCCAAGAATAAAAAAGCGTACAGGTATCAAATACCACCAAAAGAAAGCTCTATTTGTGTGAAAAAAGGACATAAATTTTATTTATGTACCATATTGCATGACCGCGCAATTGTCAGTTAAACTAGTGCAGCGCTGTATAGCAAAAAAAATGGAGTAAATTGCAGTATTTATACCCCAGTTTGTAGACGCTATAAATTTCACACAAAGCCATCAATATACACTTATTGAGAATTTTTTTTACCAAAAACATGTAGCAGAATACATTTTGGCCTAAATTTATAACTAACTTTGAGTTTGCTATATATTTTTTATAGCCGAAAGTAAAAAATATTGTTTTTCTTCAAAATTTTTGGTCTTTTTTTGCTTATACCGCGAAAAATAAAAAGGGCACAGGTGATCAAATACCACCAAAAGAAAGCGATTTGTGTGAAAAAAAGGACGTAAATTTAGTTTGGGTGCAGCATTGCATGACTGCGCAATTATCAGTTGAATTAGTGCAGCGCCGAGTAGCAAAAAGGAGGTATAGATACTGCAATTTACGCCATTTTTTTGCTATACAGCGCTGCGCTAGTTTAATGGACAATTGCGCGGTCATGCAATACGGTACATAAATGAAATGTCCTTTTTTTAACACAAATAGAGCATTCTTTTGGTGGTATTTGATCACCTGTGCAATTTTTATTTTTGGCACTATAACCAGAAAAAGTTTTGAAGGAAAAAAAAATTTTTGAAAAAAAAAAACAATATTTTACTCAAAAAAATATCTAAAAAAAAACTAAAATTTCGTCATAAATTTAGGCCAAAATGTATTCTGCTATATGTTTTTGGTTAAAAAAATCCCAATAAGTGTAGATGCTATAACTTTCACAAAAAGCAATCAATATACAAACTATGGTATAGATAATGGTATTTACATAGCTTTTACTTTCTGACTGCCCATCACATTTCTTGTGCTAAAATACCAGGATAGTACAAACACCTTCAAATTACCCCTTTTCAGAAAATAGACACCCTAATCTATCTGCTGAGAGGCATATTGAGTCCATGGAAGATTTTTTTTTTTTTCCCACAAGTTTCTGGAAAATGACAAAAAACTTTTTTTACACAAAGTTGTCATTTAAATGATTTATTTCTCTCACAAGCCATGGGTATATGTGGAATTACACCCCAAAATACCTTCTGCTACTTCTACCGAGTATGGGTATACCACATGTGAGACTTTTTGGGAGCCTAGCCACATACAGGAGCCTGAAATCCAATGACCACTTTGACAGCCTGAAAGTGCGTAACTTCCTCATTACACTTCCTCACTACCTATCACAGTTTCAAAGGCCCAAACATGCCAGGATAGCCCCAACCCCCCCCCCCAAATGACCCCTTTCTGGAAAGTAGACCCCAAGGAATTTAAAAAGAGTGAGTATTTTGCAGATCTCATTTTTTCTCACAAGGTTTTGAAATAGAAAAAAAAATAGAAAAAAAATATGTTTTTGTTTTTTTTCTTCATTTTCCATTTTGTGGCAACAAATGAGTTCTGCAAAATACTTACCATGCTTTTTATCAAATTCCTTGGGGCGTCTACTTTCCAAAAAGGGGTAATTTGGGGGGGTTAGGTGCAATCCTGGCATTTCAGGGCCTCCGAAACTGTGATAGGTAGTCTGGAAGTGTAATGAGGAATAAAAAGCCCTTTGAAAGCCTGAAGGTGGTTTTTGGATTTTGGGGTTCTGTACTTGGCTAGACTGCCAAAAAGTATCTCACATGTGGTACCCCCATACTCGGGAGAAGTAGCAAAATGTATTTTGGGGAGTAATTCCACATATACCCATGGCATGTGTGAGCAGTAAATCATTTAAGTGACAATTTTGTGTAAAAAAAAAAAATATATATATATATATTTATTTTTGTCATTTTCCAAAAACTTGTGGTAAAAAAATTAAATTCTTCTATTGAATCAACATTCCTCTCAACAAATAGTTTGGGGTGACTACTTTCCAAAAAAAAGGGGTCGTTTTGGGGGGGTGGGGGCGTTTTATGCCCAGCATTAGAAGTTTATGCCACACATCATTCACTCTTCTAACCACCTGAAGACCAAGCCTTTTTGTTCACATGAAAAAAAATCAGTATTTTTTGCTAGGAAAATAATTTAACCCCCCAAACATTATATTTTTTAAAGCAGACACCCTAGTGAATAAAATGGTGGGTACTACAATTTTTATGGCACATAGTACCTGCGCGATTTTTCAAAAGCAAACTTAAAAAAAAAACTTTTTTTACTTTTAATGCACAAAAACACAATATATTGGCCAATTGTTTGGTATCTATTTACTCAGGATACCATTATCTTTTATATTTTACCAAACATGACATGCTTTAAAACTGTGCATGCCCCGTGCAATGGTGACAAACTGCAAACATTTTTAATATCCATAGGCAGAGCTTTAAAAGCCTTTAAAAGCTACCATTTTAGATTTACAGAGGAGGTCTAGTGTTAGAATTACTGCCCTTGATCTGACATTCACGGCAATACCTCACATGCATGGTGCAACCGCTGTTAACATAACGGCACAGGGTCAAGGCTTGTGCACACAGGTGTGCGCGCATGGGAGGGGCAATTTTATTTAATTTTTTTTTTAGTTATTTTGAGTTTTTTTTTTATTATTTTTACATTGTACCTTTCATTTTTTTTTTTTTTTTTTTTAAACACTTTTAATGCTATAAAAGGGAATGCAAATAACCCCTATAACTTCAATGGGCATTGTCATATATTCTTTTTTGAGAAATCTGGGGTCTATCAGACTCAAGATATCTCCTCTGCCCTTACATTATCTAATCAAACCAAAATCGGTGTGATCAGATGCTTTCCCAATTTACAAATGGCGCTGTTTATATCCTGCGAAACTAAAGTGATGAAATGCTTGCAGCTTCCAAATTCTTGGACTATAGAGATGATTGGCACCACTCTGGTCTTTAATCAGCTCTATGGTCAGCTGGCAGAAACACCAGCTGCATTCTCAGGTTCCCCTGATGGCACGGGACTGCCCGAGAAGGCTGTGGAAGGCAGCGGGGGAGGGGGGACATCATCTCCCACTGCTTGTAAAAGCGATCTTGCAGCTAATTAGCCACTAGGATTGCTTTTACATGAAAGCCGATCGCCGGCTGAAAAAAACAGATACCAGGATGATGCCTGCAGCTGTAGGCATCATCCTGGTATCGTATAGAATCCTGGTATAGAATATGCCCACATTAGAATATACCACCCTGCATCCATCCACTTCTAATGGTGGGCACACATTAGATCACACTTTGCCACAAGTGCCAGTTCCAAGATTGAATAAATGTCTAAATAGTGGCATGCTTGAATAAAAATTGTCCACGTATAAGTGGTACCCCATATGGAGAAATGATGACACCAAGTCCCAAACTATCTTGCCACTGCTCCCCATATAGTCTGGGCATCCAGGGGGCTCCACGTGACTATCTTTTCAAGTATAGCCAAGTATAGCCTGCTGTCCTCTCACAGGTCTTCTACATCTTGACCCCATATCTGGCACGCTTGCTGGGGAGAAATTGTTTGAATGCAAGGCGGCCAGAAAAATTAATGAGGGACTCCTCAACGCAGATGTTTTGCTGGGTAGTATAGACATCTGCAAATTTTAGGTTAAGGTGATTTTCGAGGGGCTGAATTTTGTGGAGCCGGTCAAATTCAGGGTTACCCCGAGGATGACAGAGTGTATTGTCGCTGAAATGCATAAAACACGTTATACTCTCATATCTATGCCTGGCCATGGCAGCAGAGAACACGAGCATATGGTGAATCGGGTCTGCAGACCAATACAACCGCAATTCATTTCTTTTAGTAATGCCCATGTTGAGGGTTAGGCCCAAAAAAAATGTAAATTTGAAAACCGTAATTAGTTTCCATGCGAATGGTCTGTCAAGGTTTGAATTTGGGTTGGCGGCAATAAATTGTTGTGCATATAAATTGCTTTGATCCACAATCAACGCATACAGATATTCAGTGAAAAACAGCTCCAAAAATCAAGGAGGTATGTGAAAGACCAGGATGTACTAGACTGCTGGTACTCGCCAGTTCACCAAAAGGTAGAGCGGCACTAGTACTGGCACTCTGCTGCATACGAGAGTCATCAAAATTTACTCGCAAGTGCTAACAGAGATCAGGCCTGATTCTGCGAACACGGTGGTTTTGTGCGCAATGTATCAAGCGACAGTGACCTACTGACACTGCACTTGCTGGGGGAGAAAGGGGGGTAAGCGTAGGGGCTAAATGCAGGTGCTGGCAGGTGCCGGGCTGATCCCGCTAACGCTGCGTTTTTGGGGACGCTATATTAATGTGAACGCTGGTATAGTGCTGACCTGATCAAAGATATTGACCAGTTCAGACGCTATACTAGCAAAGGAGGATTATTGTACATGATCGTGTTCCTGGCAATCAAGGGGTTAAATGTGATGACTGGCGTACTGACAGGCAATCTGACGCTATCTGGGAGGGGTGTGAAAACCACGGGAGCGCAACTCACGTATATATATATATGTGTGATTTTGCGTACCCATGCCGCCCTGTAGCAGTATTTCTGCTGTAGGGTGGTCAGGAAGCGGTTACAGAAGAGGTTTGTGTTACGGCGCTGCGTTACTTTAACTGACAATTGTGTGGTCATGCAACACTGCACCCAAATTAAATTTATGTCCTTTTTTTCCCACAAATTGAGCTTTCTTTTGGTGGTATTTTATCGCCTGTGCGGTTTTAATTTTTTGCGCTATAGAAAAAAAGGCTGACTATTTTGAGAAAAAAAAATATTTTGGACTTTTTGCTATAAAACATGTCCAGTAAAAAAAAATAAAAAAAAAAATCAAATTTTGTCACAAATTTCGTCCAAAATGCATTCTGCAACATGTCTTTGCTAAAAAAAAATCCCAATACGTGTAAATTAATTGGTTTACATGAAAGTTATAGCGTTTACAAAATGGCGGGAAAGATACTGGGATTTTTAATTTTTTTTATACTAATAATGGCGGCGATCAGCGACTTATGGCAGGACTGCGGCGGACATTTTGACACTGGGGGAGAACTGACTTGGGGTCACTGACATCCCCAGCGACACCAATACAGTGATCAGTGAAAAATAACTGACACTGTACTAATGTCACTGGGGAGGAAGGAGTTAACATTTTTTTCCACTGACAGGGTTAACTGTGTGAGGGGAGTGTTTTACTAGGGGGCGGGGGTGTGTGCTGCAGGGAGACACACTGATAGGGACAGATAAACTCTTCTGTCCAGATCAGCTTGTCAGGAGCTGACAAGGAACTGACAAAGAGCAGAGCTGTGTGTAAACAATGCAGCCCTGCTCTCGGTCAGCGATTGCTGCTAATCGGCTGTTTTGCGCAGCCATGCCGCCCTGCAAACGTTTTGATGCAGTGGCTGGGGCTCAAGTGGTTAAGGAGGGATAAGTCCTCTAGAGGGCAAGTGGTTAACACTCGTTTAAAGTCTGCTGCACAACATTTAGACAAGTCTGAAATACTGGGAGAATATAGTCTGTTCAGATGAGACAAAAATTAAACGCTTTGGATGCCCTAATACACAGCATGTTTGGAGGTCAAGTGGCACATCACCCCAAAAACACCATACCAACAGTGAAGTTTGGGGGAACATCATGGCGTGGGGCTGTTCTTCAGTATACGGTACTGACAAACTTCATATCATTGAAGGAAGGATGAATGGAAAAATGTACCAAGACATTATGATAAAAATCTGCTGCCATCTACCAGGATGATGAAGATGAAACAAGGGTGGACATTTCAGCAAGACCACGGCCCAAAGACAAAGTCAAGGAAACGCTCTATTGGTTTAAAAAGAAAATAAAGCTGCCAGAATGGCCCAGCCAAACACCTGATTTGAATCCAATAGAAAATTTATAGAAAGAACTAATGACTAGAGTTCATAGAAGAGGCCCACGGAACCTTCAAGATTTAAAGACTGTTTGCGTGGAAGAATGGGCCAAAATAACACCTTAGCAATGCATGCAACACACTTACAGTGCCTTGAAAAAGTATTCATACCCATGAAATTTTCCACATTTTGTCATGTTACAACCAAAAACGTAAAAGTATTTTATGTGATAGACCTTGGGTCCTCAAACTTTTTAAACGGGGCCAGTTCACTGTCCCTCAGACTGCTGGGGCCGGACTATAGTTTGAAAAAAATATGAACAAATTCCTATGCATATCCTTTCTCCGCGGTAAGCTTGTACTGGGTGATATGTAGGTAGATACTCGGGGAAGTGTACTGTAGATTGAGGTGTGGGAGGTGTATTGTGGAGCTGTAGTTGGGGGGAGGTGTATTGTAGGTTAGGTGTTAAAGCTAAACCCCTAACCTACAGTATACCTCCCCCAACTACACACAGATCTATAATACACCTCCCCCACTACCCAACCATTTAGTGGGGGAGGTGTATTATGGATCAGTACCTACTGGGCATGCTTCTCAGCACCTTCTCCTTCTTGTACTGGGTGATTAACTGCTCTTTGACCTCTCTCAGTAGCTCCAGCTGGTGTCTCTGCACAGGCTTCCTCCAGGCTCTGCAGCACATCCACCACCAGTGGCATCAACTCCTGCACTGCCTCCCCCTCGTAGCAGCTGATCTGCCACTACATCTCCTGGTAGATGGAGGCCATCAGAGTGCAGAAACGCTCTCCTCCTGGTATACCAATCTGTCCTCCAGATCCATCACAGACACTGAACGAGATAGCCACTCTAGTGCCCATTGCCCCCCCCCTCCCGTCGGCACTATCAACACACCTGATCACTTGCCATCTCCCCCATCGCCACCACCGATAACACCATATTAGAAGCACTAACCTGCAAAAGAACCAGCCGGCCATCCCCGCACCTTCCAGCAGTGCACAGCCTCCTCACCAGGTCCCCATCCCTGCCACTCCTTCCAGGGGGCGGCGCCGCCCCCCTGAAAATTACTGCCCCAGGCAAATGCCTTGTGGTAAATGCGCCACTGGTGCCCAGGTCATGTGCCCGTCCCTCCTCGTTTCAGCTCTGTAAATACGCCACTGGCGCCCAGGTCATGCGCCTGTCCCTCCTTGTTTTTAGCTCTGTAAATACGCCACTGGCGCCCAGGTCATGTGCCTGCCCCTCCTCGTTTCAGCTCTGTAAATACGCCACTGGCGCCCAGGTCATGTGCCTGTCCCTCCTCCTTTCGGCTCTGAATCTCTGAATGATGGGCAGGCCAGGTAAATGACTTTGGCAGGCAGTAGTTTGAAGACCCCTGTGATAGACCAACACAAAAAGTGTCACATAATTGTTAAGTGGAAGGAAAATGATAAATGGTTTTCTAAATTTGTTACAAATAAATATCTGAAAAGTGTGTCGTGCATTTATATTCAGCCTCCCTGAGCCAATACTTTGTAGAACCACCTTTGGCTGAAATTACAGCTGCAAGTCTTTTTGGGGATGTCTGTACCAGCTTTGCACATCTAGAGAGTGACATTTTTGCCCAGTCCTTTTTGGAAAATAGCTCAAGCTCTGTCAGATTGGATGGACAGCGACTGTCAACAGCAATTTTCAAGTCTTGCCACAGATTCTCAATTGGATTTAAGTCTGGACTGTGACATTCTAACACATGAATATGCTTTGAGCTAAACCATTCCATTGTAGCTCTGGCTGTATGTTTAGGGTCATTGTCCTGCTGGAAGGTGAACCTCTGCCCAAGTCTTTTGCAGACTCTAATAGGTTTTCTTCTAAGATTGCCCTGCATTTGTCTCCATCCATCTTACCATCAACTCTGATTAGCTTCCCTGTCCCTGCTGAAGAAAATCATCCCACAACATAATGCTGCTGCCACCACCACGTTTCATGGTGGGGGTGGTGTATTCAGGGTTGTGCAGTGTTAGTTTTGCGCCACACAGTGTTTTGCTTTCAGGCCAAAAAGTTCAATTTTGCTCTCATCTGACCAGAGCACCTTCTTCCACACATTTGCTGTGTCCCCCACATGGCTTCTCACAAACTGTCAACCGGGACTTCTTATAGCTTTCTTTCAATAATAGCTTTCTTCTTGCCACTCTGTCCCCACTGAGCTCGCCTTGCAATTGTCCTTTTATCTTCTGCTGTTTGATTACATCCTGGCCAATTGATCTTCAGCATGTTAGGCTAGCCTATGCAGTAGCTTTCCATAGAGTTTTGAGACCATTTGCCAAGACAGGAGATACTCAAGAAAAGGCCCCATAGAACTCGATGGGCCAGTGCACCGATGACTGGCTGGTCAGAATGTAAACACTGGACATCACAGACACAATGGTTTACTATATACCTACAAAGGGGTTGGGTGGGCTATGTTATTAACTGGTTTGGAGACAGAAATGATGAAAGCATTTTGTTAAAAAGTACATCTATCGGGGGGGCGCTCGTGAGCAGCAGCCAGGATGGCTGCCTTTTGAATTTCTCCCTCGGCCGCCGGACACAGCGGCCGATTTCTGACCCTCAGGTCAGCTTGCTCGCTAGCCCCTCCTCCTCCAGATACCCCAATGGGCAAAAAAAAAAACACCGGCGGGCTGCGCCGGAATTTGCGACCTACCCGCCAGAGGTCGCAGCTGAAGCCGCGGCCTCGATTTTGGGCCGGCCGCCGGAGGCTTCCATGACCCCGGCTGCGAGTCCACGGCTCCCGCCGGAGGTCGGGAATGTAGCCCCGACCTCGATTTCGGGTCCCCCGCTGCTGCTACCCGCGGATCCTAGCAGTATGGAAGACCTGGCAGAGACATCCATGCAGTCTCCCATTCCATACTTGCGGGATGCTGAGCTCCTGCGCCGCTTCAAATCTATGCTGCAGGTGGAATTGTCCTCCGCTACCTTCAAGCTGGCCGACCGTCTTTTGCGAGAGATTCAGGAGTTGGGCATTCGGACGAACGATCTCGAGGATAGAATGGACGCTGCGGCCACGGTCATTAAAAATCATGAACAGGATTTGTTCGACCTCAAGAAAGAATTGGCGGACACGATGCTACGGCTTGAGGATTTCGAAAACCGTTCCCGCCATGGCAATTTGCGGCTAAGGGGTATCCCGGAAACAGTTGCAGATCTCACTTCCACCGCTACTGCTCTGTTTCAGGAGCCGACGCCCACTATCCCCATTGACCGGCTCGAATTTCACCGCATACATCATGCATTGGGCCCCAGACGGCCAGATGGGCCCCCGAGGGACATTTTCATCAAGTTTACTTATTACCGCACTAAAGAAACTATCCTCTTGGCGGCCAGAAACAACCATTAATGGCATACACAAAACTAGAGTTAAGAATTTTGAATCTAGCATTACAGGAAAAGGCTATACAATACACCCAGTGATTACATGCAACACCACACATACAGTGTACCTCCTACAGTGCCCGTGCAACCTCCAATATGTAGGTAGGATCACAAGGCGTTTGAGAGACCACCTCAGGGAGCATTATAATAATATCAAAAAAGGCTTCAAGGATCACTCGTTGTCCAAACTTTTTAGGGACCATCATGCTAGAGACCCCTCAGCTTTAAAATTTACGGCTATCGATATGATCGCACAGCACTGGAGGGGTGGGCACAAGAGGAGAGCCGTGTCTTAGCTTGAGACCAAGTGGATTGTTGAACTCAGATCCTACATCCCCGGGGCTTGAATGTGGACCTGGATATCAATTGTTTTATTGATAATAGTTGATCTCTTTTTATCATTTCGGCTTATCGTTTTTAATTTCAGATGTGCGTTTCTGTCCAGTGTGTGTGTGTGTATGTATATATATATATATATATATATATATATATATATATAAATAAATAAATAAAATGTTGTTTATTTACTGTGCAGGGAGGAATTGGTTTCCATTGGTTTTGAGTGGGATATGGATTTATTGTATACGCCCAATTTTAATCAGGAAACATATTTTATAGGTGCAACCTTTTATTATGTTTTATGCACCCCAATTTTAATCAGGAAACTTTCTATATAGGTGCAACTTTCATATTTTACATTTTGGTTTTATCTATGATTTTATTTTTTATATTTTGAATACATGTTCGTCCTGTTGGACGTCATTTTATTAATGTAATTACCAACGTATTTGTTAGCATATACATAACAAGATTTTCCTATGGGGGATCAATGTTCAACACAGACATTTACGTGTATTTTTCATTTTTTATTTATATTTTTGTGTTATGTGATTTTTGGTGAGTTTATGGACTTTCATATCTATGGACCCCTGGACGGTTGTTACTTAGACTACAACAATAGGTGGTTCTGGTCCCCTTTAACAATGTTATTAGACATATGTCAGTTATATTTATGCTACTTTGGGGCGTTGTCCATCTGGACTACAGTAATATGGAGTCCCGGTCCCCTTTAATAATATCTATTTTCCACCA
The DNA here is from genome assembly GCF_062004578.1 of Staurois parvus. Taxonomy (NCBI): domain Eukaryota; kingdom Metazoa; phylum Chordata; class Amphibia; order Anura; family Ranidae; genus Staurois; species Staurois parvus. The sequence goes on along the minus strand of NW_028318679.1, from coordinate 528,916 downwards.
GTAACGATTGTATCCTTGCTATGCAGGGGCTGTGTGAGACACACGACATCCATGGATTGCATGTTACACCCATGTGACATATTGGATTGCTGCTGTTCTGTTGTCTGGGCTGTCTCTTAGCCTTAGGCTTATGGACGGGTTTGAGGCGGCCCTGATCATATTGTCAGCAGATGCCGCGCCCCGCGCGTGCGCAGTGAGCACCGCGATTATCGGCGGGTGATGTCATTGGCGCATGCGCGCTGGCCCGTGGTGTCTACTGCGCATGCGCGACCGCGCTAATTTAAGCTGGCGTCCTGGGGACAGGATTCACCCCTTTGATAACGAGCTTGGAGTTCGAAACATGTTAGGGGATCCACCCAGCAGACGCCACTAACCACCAGGGAACCACTGACTACCAGGGATCCTTGAACATGGTTGGAAAGTACCTGATAACTCTCTAATGTGAATTGTATGCGGATTTTATTTTTGAATCAGAATAAAGACGTGCTTCACTATTAGTACCCTTTTGCCTATTGGCTCGTTATTTGAGAGCCGTGCAAGGTGGACCATCTCAGGAGAAGTACCACCAGGAGGCTGGACGTCGTTGGACCCACCGGTGAACCAGATGTGACCCCCGAGTGTCTACCGTGGATGACCGGTTACTGTCTGCATTGCTGTCCAGGCATTTCCAGTCGCTGATGGTATACCTGATAACATGCATACAACGCTCAGTTTGTATGTTCCTGTGGTAAGCGCATTATTGTACTAGATTCTTCAGGATTTATGTTCAAGTGAACATCTGAAGCTCCTGCTATTTGTGTATATTTCACATGTGTTCAATCCACAGGAACTTTTCACTGTGTTTATTCATCACATATCACACTTTTCATACTCAATTTGTTGATATTATGTTCCAGCGGATATGCTGAGATTTAGTGTTTAGTATTACATCATTTATTTATGGCGCTGCATACTCTAATTATTTGGCTTCCTATTTGCTTTTATCGGCCACTAGAACAATTGCTCAGGCCTGGAAGAGTCAGTTTGTCCCTCTTCAGGGGATGCGGGATCGTATGACCACTATGATGCTCAACAACAGATGTCGAGTATCTGCAACGACTCCCAATGTAAATTTTTGAAAATATGGGAGCCTAGGGATGTAATGGCGTTCGGTATTGGTGCTCTTGGACCCCTGCTCTTTGCTTTTTTTTTTTTTTCTTCCTTTCTCTCTCTCTCTCTCGCTCTCTGTTTGTTTTTGGTGTGACTGGACAGCTGCCTTTAGTTGTTAGGATCAGTTACATTAATGTTTTGTAACTTATGTGCCATTGTACCTTTTGCCCTGTTAGCGTTAGAGCACTGCTTTTTGTTTGTTTTTTTATCTGTGCAATTGATAGCCCCTGCATGGGCGTGTTTTGTTGCCTCTGTTTTATACTGTTTAAAAATTAATAAAACCATTGAAATATATATAAAATAAAATAAAAAAAAAAGTAAATCTATCCTTTAGGATCCATTTACATTGTTATTCACTTTTAATAGTCTGCAAATGCGCTACAATGCAGCCAAAAATGGACTTGCATACATTTTTTTTGTACCACAATGCAGGGCTGGATCTAGCCTGTCTGATGTGGGGATGTAGTAAAAAAAAAAAAAAAAAAAAAAATCAGGGGGGCAGAAGATTGGAGGTCAGCAGGGTATAAGGGGTGGGCAGAGGATAGGGTCATTAGTTTGTATTGCAGTGTACAGAGGTCATTAGTTTGTAAGGCACCATACAGGGGTCAGCAGGGCAGAGGACAGGGGTCAGGAGTAGATGAGGCAGACTTCACAGGTCAGTAGAAAGTTTGCAAAATTCAGGGGCCAGTAATAAGTGACACAGAGAACAGATTTTGCCTAACAGTGGGAGAAGCTTCAAGGGAATGATTAAACAAAATCTGTGCCTAGTCACTGTATACTTTGCACACATATCAGTCCTTGTACCCACAAAATACTCCCATTTACTATTTCACAAGTGACACTCTCACAGATACGATACAGAAACCTCAGAATGAAGAATCATTTTTAAATATTTAAACGTGTCCATCACATATGCATTTCTGTACAGAAAAGTGATCATTTTGTCTGTCTGAATCGACCCTAAAGAAGAACTTCATTAAAAACCAGCAAATGTTGGGACAATGAGCACTTTGGTCAGGACTACGACATGTACAACATAGTGTATAGAGTGCAGAGGTTAGGAGTAAGTAACATACAAAACAACATTTAAAGTGCAGCATCAGGGCAAGCCTACCTGTTCACATCAGGATTACCCCTTGCATCAAGAATCCCCATAAGAGTTCCCCCCTCAGAGTCCCCTCTCTACATCAAGTCCTCCCCTTTACATCAGGGTCCCAAAAGTCCCCACCTACTTAAGGGTCCCCAGAGTCACCACCCTTACATCAGAGTCACTTCCCCTAACAGGGTCCCCAGAGTCCCCCCTTATATAAAGCGGCAGTAAAGTGTCACAAAAAAAAAAAAATAAAAAAAAAATCAGGGTCCCCATATTCCCCCTCCTTACAGCAGGGTCCCCATAGCCCCCCTCCCTACACTCCAGTAATCACTGCAAGATCTTCATGGTAGAGCTGATCCATCTCCCACCAATACAAGAAGCCCGCAGGATGAAGACTTGATTGCAGTGATGGACAGTGCACCCTGTGTACCCATTGGCTGGAGAGGCAGTGCTGCTCACCTCCTGCTGCCTCTTCAACCAATGCTTAGCTGAATCCCTCTTTTAAGCCCCTCCCTATTCATGTCACTTGGGATGTCCCAAGTCCCAGCCGGCAAGCTTACTATGCAAGCAGCCGAGATGACATTTATTATAATACAGGAGATAGTGGCAACTCTTTGTACAGCCTCCCTGCCACCTCCCGCAGACTTTACGGGACCCTTGTCCGACTATCCCTTTATCAGCAGGCCTGAAGATGGAGTGGGGAAGCTTAAGGCTTGTAGGGAGGGGGCACAACTTAAATCTTGGGGGGGGGGGGGGCACCTACACAGATGATTCCAGCAAAAACCTTGCACCTTGTCCAGCATGGGATCTATAAATTATAAATTTTGTATCATTATCCCCAGAATGCAATCAATCAATAGCAAATTACTGATTTGCACATAATAATTCAAAGATACCATTTTATTATTCAAATGAGTATATTAGTAAAATGCAATAAATTGTTATTTTCTAACCTGTGTTATGCATGGTTCTACAACTACTGAAGCACTGGAGGTCTCAACACAAACTGCCATTCATATAAAAGGAACCCCAATCTTGTTTACACAGACGATAGATTATTTTGCACTGCAGTAAACTATATATAACATACTCTTTGAAGCAACTTGCCTCTCTAAACCAGACCTAATTGAGCAATAGAAGCCCATAACATAAGATCTTAGAAATGTTGCAATGTCAGCAAATAAACGTTCAAGTATGGTTCTAATAGTTACCAAATTTAGAACTTTTTTTCATTATTTTATTGCCTTGGAATGCTACAAGTTCCAATTGTACAAACGCCAACAACTTCTAAAGTTTTAAAGCTGCTAAAAAAAAAAGATCAGATTTTAGCAAGTGCTTTCCAGGCAATGAGCCAAATTTCATCTCATTCAAAAGGAACATGAATAAAAAAAAAAAAAAAAAAAACAGAATTAACAGAATGTTATCTTTAAAGGGGGATGTGCAATATATCAATCCGTAAATGCTGAAATCAACTTCTCGGAAATGTAGAAATTGTCCAAGCCACATTTATCCACCAATCAATAAACAACAGCAAACGTGAAAGTGTATTCCCCGGTCTTACCATATGCGTACTGGCAGCTTTAAACGTATACAGTTTCCAACAAATCCTGATACATTATTCATCCCCTGTGCTTTACTAACTGAGTTTCAAATACCTCTCAGGATATCAACATTTCAATGACTGCCTCTGGTGGGTAATATAGCATCATTAACATTTAGTACTAGTGATCTGGCTAATGTCATATCTAGTCTTACTCATACATTTTCCACTTATGTTGCACATTACAGGACACAGTTCGCTCTTAAACCTCAGATTCTGGTAAAACAAGCCCAACGCTTTCATAGCAAGAATTCACAATTGCATTTACTCCAGAAATCTAGCATTTTCCAGCTACATGTTACCTGTACACAAAAATTCACTATTACTTAACAAAAATGAAGTTTGTACCCTGTCACTTAAGACTTCATTTTTTGAATATTGCACCACAAACCATCTTCACACAGTTCTTATTAGCACATGTTCTTATTATCAGTAAAAGCAGTGAAAGTCAGATTCACAAAGTTGTTCAGACACTTTTTTTTTTTAAGAAATCTTCAGGGGAGTTCTGATTTAACACTACATAAATGTTGGTGCAGGCGACCGATTTATATACCTGTTGTAAACAGGTACATGAATTTGCGGCAAGCACCATGTGCAGAGGAGCACAAAGGCTGGTGTGCATGGACAGCTCCCTCCCTGCCACTGCAGCTGTCACACACAGCGAAGCAGCCAAGGATTTTTGAAGCTGGGTGTGCGGAGCATGACAGGGATTGAGAGACACTAGTTCTCCATCAGGTACGATCCCCTTGTATTGACAGCAGGTAGAGGGCAGATTCATAGCCAATCCACAGCCTACTACTGGCTATAAAACCCTCTCTTTACCTGCTATCAATCACAAGGAAAGAGCAGACCTGATGGGTAACTAGTGTCTCTCATTCCCCATCAGGCTCTGCCAGCTGTCAGCATCACCGATTGCTAGGAGGCAACTCTCAGTGACAAGTAGGGAGGGAGCCGCAGTGGCAAACATGCTGCATGCTACACAGTGTACAAAAATATGCATTCTGTCTCTATGTGTGCCCTGTTAGAATTGGTTTTAAATTACCTCCAATACCATTATCTACAAACTGGAGGTAACCTTTTTTACATTTGTGCAGTAATAGTGCCACTTTGTAAAAGTGGTGCTATTACGTACACAACCTGAATGTACAGCATGTGTCATTAAAACAGAACTTTACCCATAACAACTTGATAAAAACAATGTTCTTTAGCAAGGAACATACATTTCATATTTAGAATTATACTGCTAAAAAGATTGTGAGCTGTAAATTGCCTCCAGCATTGTTCCTGTTTCTTCTTGCCAGAGGCTGCCATTTTGCTGATGCCCAGAGCCCATGAGCAGCAGTAAATCTTTAGATGTCAGCAGATTGGCCTCTACATTTTCAGCACAGTGCCTAAAAATAGAGAGCAACTGAGCAAGTGCAGAGCAGAGTGAGAGAGTGTATTACTGGATTTTAAACAGTATAGGCACTTATTTTTAATGGTTTACAAAGCTATACTGTACCTGCAAAAGAGGCAAGCCTGAAGTGATCTAGCAGGACAGTCTTCAGACTAAAGTTCAACTTTAAACTACTGAAACAAGTAGAAGGAATGTTTTAATCTAGCACAGGACCTTTTTAAGGGCCATGCCACCAAAAGAGTGTTAGGGCTGTATTGAATTCCCCTGCTGGACTCTGCTAAAATCAACACAGAACTGGTGCTAACACACAGCCACACTTAGGCTGGTTATACATGGATCTTTTTTTTTTTTTTTTTTTTTTTTAGGTCAGCCAGTGGGCTATTCAAAAAAAAGAAAAAAAAAAAAAAAAAAAAACACAAACCCTGAAGTGGTACCCCCTCCATACAAGCAATATGGATAGAGGAATCATCCTCACTGTGCCATTGTATTCTGACAGCAGGACCCCTCCTCTGTCAGAATACACTGATCAACACAGCATGGATCTTAAGGAAAATTTACCAAACAAGCCAATTTGAAAGATTTCAATCATTAGATCCACTACTGTGGAACAGCAATGGCCATAGATGGACTGAAATTTGGATGGTCTCTGATGAGCTGGCTGAATTTCGATCCATCTATGTCCAGCTTTACTGGCTTAAAGTGTTACTAAAACCAGCATTGTGTAAAAAGGCTGTTTGATCCGGTCTTATCTGATCCTCCCCTTCTTCCACAGTACACAATTCATCTGCTGATAGAACAGAGCCTCTGGGGCAATCTGCACATGCTCAGTCCAGTGTGCATTGCTAGAGAATTTTGTTTTCTTAGGAGGGTGCATGTGATCAGCACAGGGCCAATCAGCACTGTCCAGACAGAGGGTCAAGGGTCCTACAGCTTCATAGGAGAATCAGGGGAGAATGAAAATTTCTCCTACAAGGTTAACCAGTGCTCTACTGGACAATGATAAAAGTCACAAGACTGCTATTTACTGCTGATGTGAAAGGGTATTTAGCAGTTTATATTTACTAAAATAATTGCACTTCCATGTTGTGTAATGTGGGAGACCAGATATAGTGAATGCAGGGTCCTGGGTTTAGTAACACTTTAACATAATATATTATGTTAAAGTGTTATTGAAATATTCAAATATTGAATGTTTAACAGTATAGCTTGCCTTTTAATAATGCCTCATATATATTTTTCCTAATACATATTATGAAAACACATATTACTTTATATTCTAGGTTTTATCAAATCATTGTAATTAATGGAGTTCATTTAAATTTTCCCTGACAACAGAAATTAGAACCTCATTGTGTAAAAGAACATTCTTTACTAGCAGGTATTTTATTTTTGACTGGTTGCACCAGTTCTGTCAGTTTTAGACAGGTTGACAGAGGTGTCTGTACCATGTATATGAATCTGGGACTACCATATTTGGGACAGCACAGTGGCTAAATGGTTAGCACTTCTGCTTGGCAGTGTACCATGGTCCTTGGTTCAAATCCCAACCACGGCACCACCTGCTTGGAGTTTGCATGGGTTTCCTCCCACAGCAAAGACATGCTGGTAGGCAGGTTAACTGGATCCTGTCAAAATTGGCCCTAGTATATGAATGTAAGTTAGGGACCTTAGATTTTATGCCACTTGAGGGTTAGGGACTTATGTGACTGTACTAATATATATATATATATATATATATATATATATATATATAATATAGCACTGCATAAATTGACAGCACTATATAAGCAGCTGAAATATGTACTACACTTTTTATAGCCCTAAGAGGCTGCTCTTGTTAAAACCAAGCACCAGTCTGTATTCTCCTGCGATGGGAAAGACAAGTCCCAAACAGCAGGTGAATGCTGAGCCGGCTCCCCTCAACCCCACTTCCAGGGGTTAAAAAGTAAAAAAATGTTTTAATGACTTAATCCTTCTTTGCCAACATCCAGCAATTCAAATAGAGGGCGTGTCATGTACAAATTCACGTGTAGTTCAGAGAGAGAGAGGGAAAAAAATAGCTGGTAATGCCAACAAAATCTTTAAAACATTTGGACACTTTTCTTTCCTCCTTTTGCTGGAATGCTGCTCCACTAAACCTATTGAACTCTGTTTTCCTGAATATGCTTACATTATTTCATCTCCTTTTAAATTTGATTTTTTTTTTCTGTGGTCACATAATTAAAATCAATTTAGGGAAAATCTCATCTCCTTTGGAAAAAAAAAACGGAAAGGGAGTAGTCGTTTTCTGGCAAGAAAAAAAATGTGGAATTTGAGCAAGTTCCTTAGGAAGCAATGTTAGGGAAAAAAAAAAAGGGGGAGCAAGGCAGAGAGTAGAAATTCCTTCACATCAAGTGCATTATTCATCGTAAGAGGAGAAACGGTGCAGGATCACAAACTGTTTGACTTCCCCATCAACAACCAAATGAAAATGCATACTTGGAATTTTTGCTTGCACTTTAGAAAACCACTAACAACAGAAAAGTCTACACAGCGGGATTATACCGTGCCAATATAAGTGGTCATCCACATACCTGCAGCCACAAGCACAGCAACACGACTTGGAAACATCTGGAAAATGCCGCCGCTCCGCACACTGAGCTGTCACACTTGCGGGACGTGTCCGGCTTCATGTTTGCTCGGCAGATGGTCCTGAAGAGATAAGGTGGCAGTTCTTAGAAGCAAGTGCAGCTGGAAAATGCCCAGTCCATAGCTGCAAACATCCAGGAGCTTCCAGTCCAAAATCAGAACTGCCGATTGGGCTTGGTCAGGGTCTTTTCTTCTAATCCAAGTGATCTAGTAGATTCCTAGGGATCCCGGCTAGTTGCTGGAAGGAGGTGAGAAGTTCAGTTGCTAGCGTTGCCTGAGAATGAGTCACAGGCATCAGCAACTCCGTCTGGGCTCTGCATCCCCCTCCTTTTACCCTCACGCTCTCTTCCTCCCTCTCTCGCACACACCCTCAGCCTTTGGTCAGATAAAAGGTGCACGGCTGGGACAGGACTGGAGCTCCCTATCCGCTGTGTCTGCAGTTTACTACAGAGCAGCACCGCCTGGGTTAGAAGATGGCGTTTGTCGTTAAATCCGTCCAATAGTTTTTCCTGCTCTCTGGGGTTTTGGTGGGGGCGACACACATTGCTTCCAGTTCTTGGTCGTGCAGGTCATGTATCTGCCCTCAGGTTATACAGATCGCGTACGGTCTACCTGGCTGATCGTGGAGGTCACGTTCGGTTTACCTCACTGCCCTCAGGTCGTAGAGGTCACGTACAGGTTACCTGGCTGATCGTATAGGTCACGTATGGTTTGCCTGACTGCCCTCAGGTGGTGGAGGTCACGTATGGCTTTACCTGACTGCCTCAGACAACTTGAATGTGCGAACACAGGACCGGGTTCTCTTTTGTCTCAGTCTTTGCCTTGGTCGGCTTTCATCCCATAGACAGCATTTCTAGAACACTGCAATTCCTAACTGTACAGTGCACAAAGGCAACCCCCCTCTGATAAACAAGTGTGCTAATTGTAGCTTTCCTAGAAAGTACAAACAACACACAAACACACAAAAGCCTTGGAAAAAAGATACCTAGTCGCTTGAAAAATCTCTTGAAGGCGTTCAAGGCAGTTCGTCATCCCTGGTCCAGACCAGTGAAATAAAAACAAAAGTTCAAATTTCTAGCATAAGGGATGAATCATCTTAAAAAAAAAAAAATTCCAGGGCTTTCACAAGGGGTGGGGCGTTGTTATGTCTAAGGAAGAAGGGTTCTTTGGGGGAAGTTTTTACAAAGAATATTTTGGTGAAGAGTAGATGCCAAGTGGTGGCTGATTGCAGGGAGCTAATTCATTCCCCTTAAAAGCAAATTCCTCTCATTTTTTTAATATAATAGCAAAGTATTGGAAAACCTTTTTTATTGTTCTGGTGGGTTTTGATGAGTTGAATCGCCCTCTTAAATCTGAACTACACTGTATCTGAGAACTACAAACCAAAAGGGCTATTTAGTTCATTTTTAATATTAAAAGCAAACTCCACCATCCAGCCATGTTGCCATGCTTTATTTTGCTGAGAAATCACTTAAACCCCCCCCCCTAGCATTCCTGGCTGTGGTCATCTTGAGTAAGGGAATATGAGTCATGTAGCATTTACTTCCTAAAATCCATTTGCCCTTAGCTCAGACATGCAGGCAGGAGGGTGTGCTTAGCTGAGAAAACCTCTCCTTCCCTCCTGAAGACTCCTGGGATGTATGACATCATTTGCCTAGGCATGGAAACCAGGAAGTAACTAAAGCAGGAGTCTCCAAACTATGGCTCTACAGGTGTTGAGGCACGGTAAGTTTCATGAGGCCTTGCAAGACTCTGACAGCCACAGGCAAGACTCCCAGAGGCATGATGGGACTTTTAGTACTTCAACAGCTGGAAAGCCATAGTTTGAAGACCCCTGAACTAAAGGAATGTAAAAAAAAAACAGATTAAAACAAGTAAATATGATATACTTTAATTTCTATTTATAAGGCTAGCAGCATAAGGATTCAAAATAGTCAATGATGACTGAGAGAGTGACGTTCCATTTAAAAGTAGTATTCTGAGATATAGGTAACTAATCTGAAAAATGCAACAAACAAGAGATCCCTGTGCTCAAATCCCAACAGCTAGTGCATGCATTTATCCATCAGGTGCTAAAGGGGTGTAACCACATATTAACACTAGAAATTCTGAAGGACCCTCTGCACACTGATATATACCCTTCCAAGCAGACTATGCAATAAACAGGGATATTTAGTTCACACATATTGCAATACATGCTTAAGCTGGCCAACTGCATCAAAGTAATCCCTCTATGGCCAGTCCTACTCTGAACCTTGTAGCTCTCCCCATTGTGTCTTTTCCCCTATGCTAGCATTGTGTCCACAGTAGCATTTGCGTAGGCAAAGCAGAGTAGGACTGGCCATAGAGGGATTACTTTGACGCAGTTGGCCAGCTTAAGCATGTATTGCAATATGTGTGAACAAAATATCCCTATTCCTATATCTAACTTGCACTTGCCTGGGTCACTGACCAGTTGACTTACGGAGCGGTAGAAGAAATAACACGTGTGTATGTTGCACTGTTGACTGAAAATGAGTGACAGGAGTTTGGAGCAGTGGGTTAACATAAAATTTTGTGTGAAAATTTGCAAAAGTGCAAGTGAAACTTTAGCTCTGTTACAACAGACTTATGGTGAGCAGTCCATGAAGAAATCAAGTGTTTTTGAATGCCATCAGCTGTTAACCGCTTTGCGACCAGCCACAAGATATACTGCGGCAGGGCGGCACCGATGCGCAAAATCACGTATATATACGTGAATTTGCACTTCAGGTAGGGGGCGTGCGACCGCCCTACCCGTGCCACTGATCACGGCCATGGTTGTCAATCACCAAGTCCCGGCCGATGATTACCCACCAGAAAAAAGAGACTTAAATTTCATTTTGGTGCAGCGTTGCATGATCGCGCAATTGTCAGTTATCACACAGATAACTGAAAATCACACAGCGCCGTAACACGAAAAGGTTCTGTAACCGCTTCCTGACCGCCCTATAGCAAAAATACCGCTACAGGGCAGCACGGGTGCGCAAAATCACGTATATATACGGGATTCGCCCTCCCATGGCTTTCACTCCCTTCCCAGATAGCGTCAGATTGCCCGTCAGTACACCAGTAATCACATTTAAACCCTTGATTGCCAGGAACACGCCCATACACAATAAACCTCCATTGCTAGTATAGTGTCTGAACGGATCAATATCTTTGTTCAGATCAGCACTATACCAGCATTCACATTAGTATAGTGTCCCCAAAAATGCAGCGTTAGCGGGATCAGCCCCAGCACCTGCATTTAGCCCCTACGCTTACCCCCCCTTCTCCCCCAGCAAGTGCAGTGTCAATAGGTCACTGTCACTTGATACATTGCACACAAAACCGCAGTGTTCGCAGAATCAGGCCTGATCTCTGCTAGCACTTGCCAGTAAATTTAGATGTTTCTCATATGCAGCAGAGTGCCAGTACTAGTGCCACTCTACCTTTTGGTGAACTTGGCGAGCACCAGCGGCCTAGTACATCCTGGTCTTTCACATACCAGCACTGCAGTATTACTTTCAGATTGTAAGCTCCAAGGGGCAGGGCCCTCCTAACCCTCTTGTATTGAACTGTATTGTTGCTGTATGGTCTCTCGTTATATTGTAAATCACTGAGCAATTTGTTGGCACTATATAAATCCTGTATAATAACAATACCAACAGTGCAGTATGCCTTGGCGAGTCCCATGAGTGTAGTACAAGCTGATGCTGTGGTGAGCACATGTATTGTCCCGCAACCACCAAGAATTCGCACACAGGCTCATAGAGCCCCTAATATCCTTCCGGATGTGCTCGCCAATCCCGATTGGCAGTCGCTAAATTCTGCAGCACCCATACTTCCCAGATTCACTGTCCAACCCAGAATATAGGTGGAAACAGCAAATTTAACTACTCCCCTTGATTTTTTGGAGTGGTTTTTGATGAAAGATCTGTATGCATTGATTGTGGATCAAAGCAACTTATATGCACAATTTATTGCCGCCAACCCAAATTCAAACCTTGCCAGACCATTCGCATGGAAAACCATTACGGTTTCTGAATTCCGACCTTACCCTCAACATGGACATTACTAAAAAATGGGTCCACAGACCCGATTCATCATATGCCCGTGTTGTCTGCTGCCATGGCCAGGCATAGATATGAGAGTATGTGTTTTATGCATACCAACAACAATACACTCTGTCGTCCTCGAGGTGACCCTGAATTTGTTCTGCACTCCATAACCTGATTCTGTTGCCTGTATCTGATCTGACTAAGAAAGAACTCCGCCTGCACCGACCCCGGCTTATCCCTGACTATCCTCTTGCCTGCTCCCTTGTACTTGATTTGCTCATTTGATCCTGACCTGGCTTATCTGACTCTACTGCACCTACTTACCTGTATCCTGATTGCTGCCATACTTACCTGCTGCTGCACCTGGCCTGCATCCTGGTCACCGCCATACTTACCTGCTGCTGCACCCACGGTCCTGCACCTGGCCTGCATCCTGGTTACCACCATACCTGCCTGCTGCCGTATCCACGCTCCTCTATCCGTTCCCGGTCTGTATCCTGATTGCTGTCATACCTGCCTGCTGCTGCACCCACGTTCCTGCATCCACACAGGGCCTGCATCCAGACCTCCTGGGTCTTCACTTCCTTGCCAGCAGCTCCAGACCCACCGGCACTCGTGCCACTCCTGTCTCTGCACCCTCTGTTCCCACTATCAGGGGCTCCAAGCGGGAGTAGTAAGAGGACGCCTCCTCTCCACATCAGGTTCCCCAACCAGGTACATGACACCATTTCTCCCCAGCAAGCATGCCAGATATGGGGTCAAGATGTAGAAGACCTGTGAGAGGGCAACAGGCTATACTTATAAGTTTTGGATTTACGAGGGAAAAGATAGTCATGTGGACCCCCCCGGATGCCCAGACTACATGGGGAGTAGTGGCAAGATAGTTTGGAACTTAGTGTCATCCTTTTTCCATATGGGGTACCATTTATATGTGGACAATTTTTATTCAAGCGGGCCACTATTTAGACATTTGTACAATCATGGAACTGGCGCATGTGGCACCGTGTGACCTAATGTGTGCCCACCATTAAAAGTGGGTGGATGCAGGGTGGTATATTCTAATGGTGGGCATACCACACACTTTTTCTGGCAGAGATTTCTTCTCTTTTTTTCGTTCAGCCTACAGGCTGCATACAAAAAAAAAAAGAAGAGCATATATACCCAACAAGGACCAGCGACGTACTGGTACATCACTGGACTTTGAATGGTTATACCATGATGGTGCCTACAGCTGCAGGCATCATCCAGGTATAATGTTTTTCAGCCAGCAATCAGCTTTCATGTAAAAGCAATCTTAGTGGTAATTGGCTGCAGGATTGCTTTTACAAGCAGTGGGAGATGATGCCCCCCCTCCCATGCTGCCTTCCATGGCCTTCTTGGGCAGTCGCATGCCATCAGGGGGGAACCTGAGAATGCAGCCGGTGTTTCTGCCAGCTGACCATAGAGCTGATTGGAGACCAGAATGGTGCCAACCATCTCTATAGCCTAAGAGCATTTCATCACTTCAGTTTTGCAGGATATAAACAGCACCATTTGTAAATTGGGAAAGCATCTGATCACACCGATCTTGGTTTGATTAGATAATGTAAGGGCAGAGGAGATATCTAGAGTCTGATAGAACCCAGATTTCTCAAAAAAGAATATATGACAATGCCAATTGAAGTTATAGGGGATATTTGCATTCCCTGTGATAGCATTAAAAGTGATAAAAAAAAATGAAAGGGACAGTGTAAAAATAATTTTAAAAAAATCAAAATCACTTAGAAAAAAAAGAAAATCACCCTCGCCTCGCCCCCCCCCCCCCACACGCAAACACCTGTGTGCGTGAGCATTGAGCCTGTGCCGGTATGTAAACAGCGGTTGCACAATGCATGTGAGGTATCGCTGTGAACGTCAGATCAAGGGAAGTAATTCTAACACTAGACCTCCTCTGTAAGTCTAAAATGGTAGCTTGTAAAGACTTTTAAAACGTTGCCTATGTATATTAAAAACATATGCAGTTTGTCGTCATTGCACGGGGCATGCGCAGCTTTAAGGCATGTCATGTTTAGTATCTATTTACTGAGCATACCATCATCTTTTATATTTTACAAAATAATTGGCCAATATATTGTGTTTTTGTGCAGTAAAAGTAAAAAAAGTGTATTTTTTTAAAATTGCGTTTGAAAAAAAATCGCTGTGAGTACTATGTGACATAAAAAATTTCAGCACCATCATTTTATTCACTAGGGTGTTTGCTTTAATAAATATATAATGTTTGGGGGTTTAAATTAATTTCCTAGCAAAAAATACTGATTTTTTTCATGTGAAGAAACAGTGTCAAGGCTTGATCTTCAGGTGGTTAGAAGAGCGTGACGTGTGGCATAAACTTCTAATGCTGGGCATAAAATGCCCCACCCCCCCAAAACAACAAAGTAAACACCCCAAACTATTTGCTGAGAGGCATGTTGAATCAATAGATTTTTTTTTTTTTTACACAAAATTGTCACTTACTGTAAATTATTTATTGCTCACACATGTTATGGTTATATGTGGAATTACTCCCCAAAATACATTCTGCTACTTCTCCCGAGTATGGGGGTACCACTTGTGAGAGACGTTTTGGCAGTCTAGCCAAGTACAGGACCCCAAAATCCAATAAGCACCTTCAGGCTTTTAAAGGGCTTGATTCCTCATTACACTTCCAGACTACCTATCACAGTTTCAGAGGCCCTGAAATGCCAAGATAGCACCAAACCCCCCCAAATGACCCCTTTTTGGAAAGTAAATACCCCAAGGAATTTGAGAAGAAGCATGGTGAGTATTTTACAGATCTCATTTGTTGTCACACGTTTTTGGAAAATGAAGAAAAAACACAAAAACATATTTTTTCTTTTATTTCAAAACCTTGTGAGGAAAAAATGAGATCTGCAAAATACTCATCATGCCTCTTTTTAAATTCCTTGGAGTGTCTACTATCCAAAAAGGTATCATTTGGGGGGGGGGGGGGGTTGTTGCTATCCTGGCATTTCAGGGCCTTCGAAACTGTGATATGTAGTGAGGAAATGAAATGAGGAAGTTACGCACCTTCAGGCTTTCAGAGTGATCATTGGATTTCAGGCTCCTGTATGTGGCTAGGCTCCCAAAAAGTCTCACATGCAGTATCCCCATACTCGGTAGAAGTAGCAGAATGTATTTTGGGGTGTAATTCCACATATACCCATGGCTTGTGCGTAGAATATATAATTTAAATTACAACTTTGTGTAAAAAAAAAAATGTTTTTGTAATTTTCCACTTGTGGAAAAAAAATAAACCTTCCATGGACTCAATATGCCTCTCAGTCTACTTTCCGAAAAGGGGTAATTTAGGGGTGTTTGTACTATCCTGGTATTTTAGCACCTCAAGAAATGTGATGGGCAGTCAGAAAGTAAAAGCTGTGTAAATTGCATTATCTATACCAGGCCTTGAAATTTCCACTTGCCTGCTCACCAATGGTGAGTGGAAATTATGGTGGGGGTGAGTGTGTCCCCCAGGGCCATCTTGCTGAGCAGGCTCGGAGCTCATGCTGGATCTGTCATTGGCACTGGGAGCCGTCAGACTGCTCAATAGCTGAGCACAGTGAAAGCAAAGCAAGGATTCTGTGCTGTGCTCTCTGCCTCCCTCTAGAGTGCAGTACCCAGATCTGTGAGTGAACAATGAAGTACTGCAGCTTTTTATGGGGGTGGTGGTGGTGGTGGTGGGGTGTGTGTGTGTATGCATGTACAATTGTACATGTGTCTGTGTGTATGTACATGTGTGTATCTGTACATGAGTCTGCGTGTATGTACATGTATGTGTGTATCTGTACATGTGTCTGTGTGTACATGTGTATGTATGTACATGTGTCTGTGTGTATGTTCATGTGTCTGTGCGTGTGTATTTCTGTGTATGTACATGTATCTGTGTGTATACATGTGTCTGTGTGTGTACACATGTCTCTGTGTGTATGTGTTTGTACATGTCTGTGTGTGTGTACAGGTGTCTGTTTGTATGTGTTTTAAGCCCTGATCCATACCATAGTTTGTAGATGCTATAAAGCAATCAATATACACTTATTGGGATTTTTTAACCAAAAACATATAGCAGAATACATTTTGGCCTAAATTTATGATGACATTTTAGTTTTTTTGGATATTTTTTATGACAGAAATGAGAAAATATAGTTTAAAAAAAAAAAGAATTCTCTAAACTTTTTTTTTTTGTTTATAGCACCAAAAATAAAAAGCGCACAGGTGATCAAATACCACCAAAAGAAAGCTCTATTTGTGTGAAAAAAGTACATACAATTTATGTACCGCATTGCATTACCGCGCAATTGTCAGTTAAACTAGTGAAGCGCTGTATAGCAAAAAAATGGCGTAAATTGCAGTATCTATACAATAGTTTGTAGAGGCTATAACTTTCACACAAAGCAATCAACAGACACTTATGTGACGATCATGACGTCAGACCCCTGCCCTTCTCACCAAACTCATGACCAAAGGACTAGCCAATCTAAAACCGCGATGTCACGTGCGTAACAATGCCACGCCCAGCTGCACCCTGCACAACGATTTTCCAGCTCACTGGACCACAAATCGATGTACCGGCAGCCTGGGAGCAATTGTTACTGGGTCAGGTTAATTACGCAATTAACCCTTCACACTGCCACCCCCTCCTTTTTGTACAGAGAAAGAGGAAACCTGGCAATATCAGCAATAACACTATGATGGTTGAAATAATTGTCCGTATAGCACTGTCACCGCAGACAGGTTATACACACACAGTAGCGCTCTTTTAGAGGCAGGAATTCGGAGCTTTAGAAACAGTTCAACACTTTCAGAAAGAAAGATTTATTACTAAAAGGTCAAAAGGGTGCAATAAAAATATTTACAGAAAAAAGATGTAACCAATATATATATAAATATACAGAGAACAATAGCACAGCAAGGAGGTTAAAGGGTTAAAGTACTTGCCAATCAGCCTTGGGTTAAGCAGATCAAGTTTCAGAGCAAAAGGGCACCGTCTCCCAAGTTGGTTCTGATGTTAAACGAGAGAATTCTTCAACTTACACTGTTAGGTCTGACAGCCTATTTTGTTGTCCCCCAGCAGGGGGTGTCTCTGAAGCCAAGGACCAATGCCTCATTTGGGGAGGGGTTGTCTGGGCAGAGACCCAAACTGGAACCAAAATCTCTCCTAGCTCATAACTATTCCTAGGCACAAGTACCATTCCACCCGCAGGTAGATTAATATGCAGACGCATCTGAGGAACGGTTAGATATGAAATGCATACTTGAATGGTTCAAGAGATATAATTTTCTGCTTTCCTATGTATTCCAACCAGGGATTGTGACCTATCAAACGATTTGTCTGATCATGAGCAATCTGAAGATATGCCTGGTTTTTATGTAAGTCTCTCATATTCTAAGATATGAGACAGAGAAAAAATGGATTTTAAAAGTGTTATCTAGTTTCTTACTCCTATGGAATGTCTTTGAACTCAGGGGAAGGCTTGGGTTATCCTTTTACGAGGTGCCAGATTGCACAGCTTCCCAGCCAGCCCAGCACCCAGCTCAGAGATGTTTTATAACTCGGAGCTCCCTGCTGTGCCCCGGCCTGCCTGTGACACTTCCAACACACACACCGACCAAATGTCACTGTGGCTCTCAGAGAGGGAGGAGAGATGGAGGAGAGATGAGGAAAGATATGTTTGTACAAGATGGATGATCCTTTGCCAAGATGGAGGTTGGAGCAAAATGGTTAAACCACGTCCATCTCTGTGGGTACGATTGCTACAACCTACAGTGAAGGAAATAAGTATTTGATCCCCTGCTGATTTTGAATATTTGCCCACTCACAAAGAAATGATCAGTCTAAAAATTGAATGGTAGGTGTATTGTAACACTGAATAGCAACAAAAAATTCAAAAGAAATGTCTAATAAATTATGCACTGACTTGCATGTTCATGAGGGAAATAAGTATTTGATCCCCTTCACAAAACTTGACTTAGTACTTGGTGGCAAATTCCTTGTTGGCAATCACAGAGGTCAGACGTTTCCTGTAGTTGGCCACCAGGTTTGCACACATCTCAGGAGGGATTTTGGCCCACTCCTCTTGGCAAATCCTCTCCAAGTCATTAAGGTTTGGTGGCGGACGTTTGGCAACTTGAACTTTTAGCTCCCTCCACAGATTATCAATCAGATTATGGTCTGGAGACTGGCTAGGCCACTCCAGGACCTTAATGTGCTTCTTCTTGAGCCACTCCTTTGTTGCCTTGGCCGTTTCAATGCCCTGGCTGAGGGAAGAAGTTTCTCACCCAAGATTTGACGGTACATTGTCCCGTCCTTCGTCCCTTTGATGCGGTGCAGTTGTCCGGTCCCCTTAGCAGAAAAACACCCCCAAAACAGAATGTTTCCACCACCATGTTTGACAGTTGGGATGGTGTTCTTGGGGTCATAGGCAGCACTCCTCCTCCTCCAAACATGGCGTGTTGAGTTGATGCCAAAGAGCTCGATTGTGTTCTCATCTGACCACAACACTTTCAAGCAGTCCTCCTCTGCATTATTCAGATGTTCAGTGGCAAACTTCAGACAGACCTGGACATGTGCTTTCTTGAGCATAGGACCTTGCGGGCACTGCAGGATTTTAATCCTTGTTGACGTATGGTGTTATCAATTGTTTCCTTGGCAACTGTGGTCCCAGCTGCTTGGAGATCATTGACAAGATCCTCCCGTGTAGTTCTTGGATGATTCCCCACTGTTCTCATGATCATTGACACTCCACGAGGTGAGATCTTGCATGGTGCACCAGACCTAGGGAGACTGACAGTTGTTTTGTGTTTCTTCCATTTGCAAATGATTACACCAACTGTGGTCACCTTCTCACCAAGCTGCTTGGCGATAGTTTGGTAGCCCAGTCCAGCCTTGTGTAGGTCTACAATCTTGTCCCTGACATCCTTGGACAGCTCTTTGGTCTTTGCCATGATGGAGAGTTTGAAATTTGATTGTTTGATTGCTCCTGTGGACAGGTGTCTTTTATACAGGTAACAAAATGAGATTAGCAGCACTCCCTTTAAGAGACTGCTTCAAATCTCAGCTTGTTACCTGTATAAAGACACCTGGTAGTCAGAAATCCTGCTGAATGATAGGGGATCAAATACTTTTTTCCCTCATGAGCATGCAAATCAGTGCATAATTTGTTAGACATGCATTTCTTTTGAATTTTTTGTTGCTATTCTCAGTGTTACAATTACACATACCATTCTATTTTTAGACTGATAATTTCTTTGTGAGTGGGAAAACATTCAAAATCAGCAGGGGATCAAATACTTATTTCCTTCACTGTATTTGGATTATTTTTTACCAAAACATGCAGCAGAATAGATTTTGGCCTAAATTTATAACGAACTTTGAGTTTACTATATATTTTTTATAGCTGAAAGTAAAAAATATTGTTTTTCTTCAAAAATTTCGGTCTTTTTTCGTTTATAGCATGAAAAATAAAAAGCGCACACATACCACCGAAAGAAAGATCTATTTGTGTGAAAAAGAGGATGGAAATTTTGCTTGGGTACAGCAATGCATGACCGTGCAATTATCAGTTGAATTAGTGCAGCGCCGAGTAGCAAAAAGAGGCCTGGTCATTAAGGGGGGGGGGGGGGTAAATCATCTGGAGGGCAAGTGGTTAAAGAGGGGCAGGAAGGAAGGTGTCCACAGTGATGCAAGACGGGGTAGCCAAAACACAAATGATAAATGCAAATGTGGACAGGAGCAACCCTCATACTTGACAGAAGATCAGAAAGAAATCTATCTTCAAATTTCAATCTTTTCAAAAATGCAGAGGTGTTTGATATATTTCTTTACAGTTCCCTCTGGGCATTAAATTGTCACACCTTGTTCTAACCTATGTTCAGACCACTCCAGACCAGTCATATGATTTGGCTCCCCTGTATTGGCTAGCAGAGGCTTCAGGGAAGGGGAGGGAGCACAGACAACTAGACGTGCACAGCTGAAATTTTCATTTCATTCGTTAATCAGATTAATTTTTGGGATTCATTTTATATTTTTATATGTACAGAAGGATTCAATATTTTCTAGAGAGGTTTTTTTTTTTCTTGGGAGAGTGCATGTGTTCAGAACAGGGCCAATCAGCACTCTCCAGACCGAGGTCAGTGGTTTTGCATCCTCCTAGAGCAGAAAGAAAACTCCTACAAGTTTTAACCAGTGCTCTGCTGAAGTCACAAGACTGCTTTAACTGCTGATGAGAAAAGGTGTTTAGCAGTTTATATTTACCAAAATGATTGCACTTCCATGTTCTGTGTAGTGTGGGAGACCAGATATAGTGAATGTAGGGTCTTGGGTTTAGCAACACTTTAACTGCTTCCCGCCCACCCGCAATGTACTACGGACAGACAGCAGCTACAGGTAAAGCAACATACGGGTACGTCACTCTGGCGGTACTAAAACAGTGGGGCACTACACGCCCGAGAGGGTGTTCAGCACTCCCCACCTGTCACGGTGAGAGGTCAGGTTCAGAGACCAGTAGCTATAGCAGCAGACCAACCAACAGGATAGGTAAACAAGCAGGTCACCCTGGGAAATGACACAGGCTCACCTGAAGTGCGGGGTCTAAGCACTAACCGGTATTCACCAAAGCTCCTGATAGTGGAGATGGATTTTGCTGCGTGTTAGTACCAGGTCGCAGTTCTCAGGATCAGCCCACCAGGAAGTGAGCAAGCCAGGATCCAGTAGCACATATGGCAGGTAGGGATCTAGCAGAAGCGTAGTCAGAAAACAAGCCAAGGGTCGGTAACAAGCGGTAGCAGGTTGGGATGAGGCAGAATCGTAGTCAAGGAACAAGCCAAAGGTCAGTATGGACGGCAGCAGGATAGACAAAGCGAGATACTGGCTGGAGAAGGCACAATAATCTGGCAACCAGGAAGTGCAGAGGCATGGCTTAAATCAGGAAGTTCATGGGAGGAGCAAGGAGTGCAAGGTTCATCAGAAAACAAGGCAGGATTGTCCAATAGATCAGGCAGAGTGTTGTCCAGCATCCCAGGTAGCTCAGTGAGAAGAGTTACTGCCTGACACAGTAGAGGTCCCAGGTTCAAGTCCAGGCCCTGACACCACCCGCAACTGCTGTGTCCGCCGGAGACAGCGGAATGAAGATCCAGGTGCCTTACTCATGATGTAGAGGACTTGTCTTTTTATATAACGAAGAGATTAGACTGTACCTAGATACTTTGTACCATCACTAATTCCTTATGTATATGTATCACTATACGATGTACGTATATCACTATACGATCACATGATCACAATGTAAGCAAAGCTGTTATGAATCAATCTCATTCATAATAGTTCTGCTTCCCTTCCTAGTGAGTTGTGATTGGTCCACAGCTGTCACATGATACATGGGGCCAATCACAACACCCTGTACCATGTAACCAGCTCCAGCCAATCACAGATCACTATCTTGAGCTGTCAAAAACCTAACTCATGGGGGGGCGTGTCCTGGCTGCTGAGAGGAATGGCTGCCAAGCTCTGCACTGACCAGGGCGTACACAGCGGCTCACAGCATCCCGGCTTCTAAATTTCACCTCCACGAGGGAGGCACAAACACAGGGCACACAGCGAATTATGTCCCACAAGAAAAAAGGAGCTCAGGGACCCCGCCGACTGATGGATTATTTTATGCAGCTGGCCTCCAGACAGAGCCCTCCCGCTCTGCCACATACAGAGGGTGACTCACCACAGCAGACACCTTCTGACATGGAGGAGGAAGTTCATGTCCCTGCTCCTTCCCTGCAGGCTGACAGAGGTAAGAGAGCAGCAATATCCCCATGCACACTCACCTCTTAGACCTCCATCTGCCAAAAAACTACATGGGACTGCCACAACACATAGTCAAAATCTTTTGGCTGAACAGAGCACTGAATCACTTGCAGCATTCCCCATGTCAGATGTACCTGCTTCATAAAACACTGTTAAAGCTATGCTTCTTACTCTTCAAGCTGGCTTTCTACATGAGCTACGCTCCTCTATTTCTCAATTGTCTAACAGAATACATAGATAACATTGAAGAGCATACGGAACACCTAGAATCTCAGCTCACATTGGCGGCAAAAGCACACGATGACAACATCGCAGATACATATGATGAGCAGAGGCAATCTGTAAACTCCAAATCAAAGTTGCGGACTTGGAGGACTGCTCCTGCCGCAACAACATTAAGTTAATAGGTATCCCTAAAGCTGTTAAAAATAGTGATCTATTCACCTACTTACAGCAACTATTCATTAAGCTTATCCCAGACCTCACTTCTCGCAATTTATTGCTGGATAGGACCCATAGAATACTAAGTCGGCACGTCTCCCAGATGCAGTCCCTAGGGACATCCTAGTCCGCATCTATTTTTATCACATCAAGGATCATCTAAGGAGAGCTTCAAGATCCATAAAATCGCTTTCCCCACCGTATGTAGGAGTGAATCTATATCAAGATTTGTCCGCAGCCACAGACCAGAGGCATAAAGAATTCGCTCCCATCACCACTATTCTGAGGGAACGCAATATTGTGTATCGCTGGAGTTTTCCGACCAAGCTACTAGTTTCTTATCAAAACCAACAAATAGCAATTATCTCCCCTAAAGATGGACACAAACAACTAAATAACTGGGGAATGACAGCAACTTCAACAATGCCTGGCACCCCTTGGTATGACCTGCCTAATAAGAGCAATAAGGCCCGTGAGCCCCATTCATATAAATAATCTGCATAACAACATATCTCAAGTGCCTAACTAATGTTCTCACCTCAGGCCATTGTGGATGCATTAGCATCACCTGTTATCATACGCCCTGGCAGTGTAGCCTGTTGCTACCTTTATTGTTCACACGTCCCAGGGTTTACGTGTGCTACGCACACTGCTCTTCTTTTTTTTCTGTGATTATTAATGCTGATTTCATCTGTCTAACAGCATATTTTATTTTCTTGTATGTAAACCACTCGCACCTACCCGGGTATCTTCCTTACTTGTTTGATCATAACATTGTTTGCACTGTAATACACTCTTTATAGTGGTCTTTTACGCACACTTAGAGAAGAGCTACGTTCATTCCTTCATACCTCCTTCGATCAGCATATTAAAAAACTATGCTTTAATTGGTATGCACATGGAAAGAGACTGGGAGCACTCTTAGCCAAAGAAGTCCAACGCAAAGCAACACTATCTAAAATCCTATCCATGCGAAACTCGCAAGGCCAAAGTGTTAGTAACCCCAAAGATATCGCCAATTGCTTCAGTGAATTCTATGATAAACTATACAATCTAGCCCCCCTCAAGTAAACAACACCCCAGATCCCATTCAGATGCAAATCTTCCTACAATCCCTCCGGCTTCCCTCTCTCTCTCCATCCCAACTGGAAGAACTTAACCAACCCTTTTCTGACGCACAGGTGGTGCCGGCAATCCACTCCCTCTCTCTTCATAAAGCACCAGGACCGGACAAGTATTTTAAATCTTTCTCCACCTGATTATTCCCCACCTTTGTAGATTCTTTAATCACTTCATGCTGACAGGAGACATACCGAAAGAATCCCTTGAGGCTTTAACCTCCCTAGCGGTATTCCCGAGTGTAGCTCGGGTAAAATGTCAGTATCAAAAGCGGTAACCCCAAGCTACACTCGGGCTTACCATGCGGTGCTGCATAGGGAGTCCCTGCAGAGCTTACCTTGTCCTTCGCTCCCGCGATGTGTCCCCTGAAGCATCCCCGGCTATCTCCTCCGGCCGATGCTGGCATCCGGCTTCTGTGTTCCGGTCCCTGTGACGTCGGGACGTACAGGCGGCGGCGGGAAATTTGAAAATTAAAAAAAATGTCATTTTTGTCCAAACAAATTTTACATAGTAAAACATTGCTGTTTCAACCCATTTCACATACATTTTGTCCCTAGTGCTTTGTCCTGTGCCCTGCCTGCATTTTTACTGTTCTTTCTGGCTGGAAACTGAGAAACTTCCATGGCGTCCAAAAAGCGTCCCTTTAGGTCAAAAGTGGTTTTAGACCAGCTGGAGAACAGCGATAGTAAATTAGAACCACTTGCAGAATTGAGTGATAATGATTTGTGGGGAAATTCGTCATCAGACACTGAAAACGATTTTGCGACTTTGCTCAGCGATGTGCGAACTTGGCGCTATATTTCAAATTTCAGTGTTTTTGGTTTGATTATATTATTGAATTAAATGTATTATTATTATATTCATATTTTTTATGATTATTTATTAAATTATAATTTATGATTTCGTGTTTCAAATTTTATCATACCCGGGATGTTTAATAGACTCTTGTTCGGACAGATTTCAGTGAGTTATTCCTAAAAATTACAGGCTACAATAAAAAAACTACATATTTTCATGCAAAATAATGGTACCGCTTTCAGCACCAAAAATCTGAAATAATCATACCGCTAGGGAGGTTAATAGTTACCATCCCAAAACCAGCAGACGCTTCAGATGACCCTGCCAATTATTGTTCAATTTCTTTATTAAACAGAGACACGAAAATGTACGCAAAAATTATAGCCACTAGCTTATTCTTGTTTATCTCCTTACTAATATCCCCTGATCAAGTAGGATTCATACCTAAACGCCAAACCTAGGATGGAACTTGACCTCATACAATGGTGGAACACCACAAAACTCCTTCTCTGCTCCTCTCGCTGGATGCAGAGAAGGCGTTGGACAGAGCACACTGGTCATATCTTACAGCGGCACACCAATCATTCGTATTTGCAGGAAACATACTTCAGGCCATCCTAGCTCTTTACTCAAAACCATCTGCCAGAGTCTGGACTTCTTGTATCACCTCAAACCCCTTCAACATTACTAACGGTACACGACAAGGTTGTCCCCTATCCCCACTCATTTTCGCCCTAGTGATGGAGCCCCTCGCAGAAGCAATTCGGTCACACCCACATATCTCAGGCATACTAGTTGGCAATACTATCCATAAAATCAGTTTATATGCGGACAATGTAATTGTCGTAATGACTAACCCTACTCGATCCCTACCAGAACTATATGATCTCCTAACGAAATTCGTTCAAATTTCACTATACAGTGAGGAACAGAAGTATTTGAACATCCTGCGATTTTGAAAGTTCTCTCACTTAGAAATCATGGAGGGGTCTGAAATTCACATTGTAGGTGCATTCCCACTCTGAGAGACAGAATAGAAAAAAAAATTCAGGAATACACATTGTATGATTTTTAAAGAATTTATTTGTCTTGCACTGCTGAACATAAGTATTTGAACACCTAAGAAACAGCAAGAATTCTGGCTCTCAAAGACCTGTTACTGTGCCTTTAAAAAGTCCACCTCTACTCCACTCATTAATCTAACTTAGTAGCACCTGTCTGAGCTCTTTAAAGACACCTGTCCACCCCACAGTCAATCAGACGCCAACTACTACCATGGGCAAGATCAAAGAGCTGTCAAAAGACACCAGAGACAAAATTGTGCACCTCCACAAGGCTGGAAAGGGCTACGGGGCAATTGCCAAGCAGTTTGGTGAAAATAGATCAGCTGTTGGAGCAATTGTTAGAAAATGGAGGAGGCTAAACACAACTGTCAGTCTCCCTCGGACTGGGGCTCCATGCAAGATCTCACCTTGTGGGGTATCACTGATGGTAAGAAAGGTGAGGAATCAGCCCAGAACTACAAGGGAGGAGCTGGTCAATGACATGAAGAGAGCTGGGACCACAGTTTCAAAGGTCACTGTCGGTAGAACACTACGCCGTCATGATTTCAAATCATGCATTGCACGGAAGGTTCCCCTGCTCAAGTCATCACATGTCCAGGCCCGTCTGAAGTTTGCCAATGACCATCTGGATGATCCAGAGGAGGCATGGGAGAAAGTCATGTGGTCAGATGAGACCAAAGTAGAACTTTTTGGTCTAAACTTCACTTGTCGTGTTTGGAGGAAAAAGAAGGATGAGTTGCATCCCAAGAACACCATCCCTACTGGGAAGCATGGGGGTGGTAACATCATGCTTTGGGGGTGCTTTTCTGCGAAGGGGACAGGACGACTGCACTGTATTAAGGAGAGGATAATTGGGGCCATTTATTGTGAGATTTTGAGCAACAACCTTCGTCCCTCAGTCAGAGCATTGAAGATGGGTCGTGGCTGGGTCTTCCAACATGACAACGACCCGAACCACACAGCCAGGATAACCAAGGAGTGGCTCCGTAAGAAGCATATCAAGGTTCTGGAGTGCCCTAGCCAGTCTCCAGACCTAAATCCAATAGAACATCTTTGGAGGGAGCTGAAACTCCGTGTTGCTCAGCTACAGCCCCGAAACCTGACAGATCTAGAGGAGATCTGTGTGGAGGAGTGGCCCAAAATCCCTGTTGCAGTGTGTGCAAACCTGGTCAAGAACTACAGGAAATGTTTGACCTCTGTAATTGCAAACAAAGGCTTCTGTACCAAATATTAACACTGATTTTCTCAGGTGTTCAAATACTTATGTTCAGCAGTGCAAGACAAATAAATTCTTTAAAAATCATACAATGTGATTTCCTGAATTTTTTTTTAATTCTGTCTCTCAGAGTGGAAATGCACCAACAATGTGAATTTCATGATTTCTAAGTGGGAGAACTTGCAAAATCACAGGGTGTTCAAATACTTCTGTTCCTTACTGTATAAAATCAATTGTTCCCAATACTGCTTCCTTGGTATCTGTCTGGATCAAGACACCAGACAACAGATTGCAAGCTCGTCTCCCTTCCCATGGGCACCAGCCTCCACTCTTACCTATTTAGGTATACAACTAACAGTTCCTTCTCAGAATGTCATGCGGACTAATCTTGAATGCCTTCTCAAAAAACTTCGGAACTTGTGCTCTAACCTGCAAAAAGTGAGGACATCCTGGGCTGGAAAGATTGCTTTATCTAAAATGTACCTTATGCCACATATCTTATACTTTTTTTGATCAATTCCGGATACATTTCTGCCGAACCAAATTGCAGCAAAACAAGTGCTCACTAACTTCATATGGGACGGCAAACACCACATAATATACCACTCTACCCTATGCACTCCATCAGGGAAAGCGGGTCTAGGAGCCCTAAGCATTAAAGCCTGCTATAAAGCTATTATACTCAAACTAAACAATGGTGGACTCTCTCTCCTCATTCATCTTGGGTACAAATTGAAGCAACAGCACTGACGCACCAAACCAAACAAATCTTAGCTGCAATCTGTCTCTGTTACTACCCTACCAGCTCATTTCTCAGCTCAGTTAATGCAACGATAAAAGCCTGGATAGCCATCATACAACAAAACAAAGGCATTCCGAAACAGGCTCTGAAGTACCTTCCTTTATCATCACTCGAACTTATCTGTCCGGATCTCGCTCTCTGTGCCTGGACAACAGCTGGAATTACCTCCATAGGAGATCTCTTTGATAAAAACCAAATACACTCCTTTGAAGAGCTCTGCTCTACTTACAACATCCAAAATTGGGAATTCTTTAATTTTCTTTGTATTCGTCATGCCCTAGATTCAACTCAATGGTTGGACAACACTCTCCCTGCAGATATTATACGCTTCTTTAAACATCCATCATCCTTGTTAAAAGGAATCTCACACATCTATAAACTGCTACATTCCCAATGTGCAGAACAAAAATTGCCTTCCATGGAAACGGGAAAAATCGCTCAACTTCCAGCTGGATTTAACCGAATGGTATGCAGCAACTCAATCTACCATATGATTCTCTAGAAATCTCACCCACTGGGAGACAGCCCAAAAAATCCTTCACAATTGGTATTACACACCAGCAAAACTCTCCCATCTCTTTCCATCCACCTTTCCAGCTTGCTGGAGAAATTGTGGCTATAGAGGAACAACAGTACACATGTCTGGTGGACATGCCCTGTTATAATTTCCTTTTGGATTGACATACAGTCCCTAATTAGAAGAATTACAGGTATATCCCATGATCTTACACCCCAGCTGGCGCTGACTAGCCTGGAGTGATGGCCTAGTCAGTACCACTCCATTATCACTCACATCTTGATAGCAGTACTCCTATCTGTTGCATGCACCTGGAAAAATCAAACACCACCAAATGTTCCACAACTTATTTCTATTCTTAACCAAAATCTAAATATGGAATATATGTTTGCTAAAGCTCATTTAAAAATCCCCAAAATTCTAGCAAATTGGTCACCCTGGCTAAATGATCTCTCCAGTGACCCTCTCATCACAAAGTTTCTGCCTGTCACCAGAATATCTATGGTGAAACCCATCTGATCACTCCCATCTAGGATTATATTATGACCATACTTAGCTTGAATTGCTTCAGAATACCTTATGTAGCTCTCTTTTTTCCCCAAAAAAGCAGTGTTAGCAGAATCAGCCCCGTTCGCTGCCAGCACTAGCGTTTAGCCCCTCCGCTGTTTTTCACAGCAGATTTGTAGCAGTTGGTTGTGATCCAAAGCAATTTATACACACAACAATACATTGCTGCCCACCCAAATTCAGCTCTTGCCAGACAATTCACATGGAAACCTATCACGGTTTCTGACTTTAAACTTTTTTTGGGCATAACCCTCAACATGGACATTGAAAAAAAGAATGAATTGCAATCATATTGGTCCACAGACCCGATTCATCATATGCCCATGTTCTCTGGTGTTACATATATGCCCAACATGGACCAGCAATATACCAGTATGTCGCTGGACTTTGAGTGGTTGTACCAGTATGATGCCTGCAGCTATAGGCACCATCCTGCTATCTTTTTTTTTCAGCTGGTGTTTCATGTAAAAGCAATCCCAGTGGCCAATTAGCTGCTTAATCATTTTTACAATGGACATCCCCCCCTCCTGCCGCCTTCCACAGTTTTCTAAGGCTCTCCTGTCCCACAGGGGAATCCGAGAATGCAGCTGGCAGTTCCACTGGCTGACCACAGAGCTGATCAGAGACCAGAATGGCTCAAATCATCTCTATGGTCTAAGACAGCCTTTCTCAACCAGGGTGCCTTGAGGTTCCCTCAGGGGTGCCTTGGAGCAATGTCTAAAAACTGCCCAAAACTTTTATACAAGCCAGCGGGTGGAAGAAGCCTGCTTTTTAGTTACACAAAGCCACAGGTTTTCATTGTGCACCATTACGACCTTCTATCCGCCGGTGTTCTAACAACCAATTATTAATTTTACACAGGATTTATATAGCGCCAACAGTTTGCTTAGCGCTTTACAATATAACGGGAGACAATACAGCAACAATACAGTTCATTTCAAGAGGGATTTGAGGGCCCTGCTTACAATCTAGGAGGGAGGGGCTAGTGGTACAAAAGGTAGTAACTGTGGGTGATGGACTGGTTGGAAAAGTAGAAGATTCCAGTATTAGCTGAGGGCAGGATAGGCTTCCCTGAAGAGATAGGTTATCAGAGATCGCCTAAAAGTGAGCAGAGTAGGCGATAGTCTGATAAATTGGGGTATAGAGTTCCAGAGGATGGGGGAAGCTCTGGAGAAGTCCTGGAGACAAGCATGGAAGGAGAAGACAAGGGAGCTAGAGAGTAGGAGGTCTTGCGAGGAGTGGAGAGTACGGTTTGGGTGATATTTAGAGACAAGATTGGTGATGTAATTTGGGGCAGAGTTATAAATGGCTTTATACATTATTGTTAAAGTTTTGAATTTTATCTGTTGGGCAACGGGAAGCCAGTGGAGGGATTGGCAGAGAGGGGGGGCAGGTACAAAATGGTTAGTAAGGTGGATGAGTCTGGCAGTAGCATTCATGATAGACTGAAGAGGGGATTGCCTGCGAGGAGGTAGGCCAATAAGGAGGGAGTTACAATAGTCAAGGCGAGATATAACCAGGGAGTGAATAAGTTGCGAGGTTAGGAACGGGCGTATCTTGGAGATGTTGTGGAGATGAAGTCTACAAGATTTGGACAGTGATTGGATTTGGGGCTGAAAGGACAGATGGGAGTCTAGGATTACACCTAGTACCCTGGCATGAGGGGAGGAACTGATGATTGTGTTATTGATCTTGATGGAGACGTCAGGGGAGGTTGCACGGGCTGGGGGGAATACTAAGAGCTCAGTTTTGGAAAGATTGAGTTTGAGGAAGTGGAGTGACATCCATGCTGATATGTCACTTAGTAGGTTAGTGTCAGGGATCTGGGTATGACCAGAGATGTGTGGACTGACACAGGGAAACGCAGGCTTCAAGTATGGTGTAAAACAATATAATTTATTAAGACTATACAGTACACCCAAACACACAGTGCAAAAACCAAACCTCCAACAGATCACAATATGTGTGGAAACACAAGCGTAGTCAGGCAGGTCGGGTCGGTAACTATCGGGCAGGCAAGGTACAAAGGAGCAGGCAGGAGAGTGGTCAGGAATAGCTGGGGTCGGTGCAGGCAGAGTTCTAGCAGAGTCAAGATCAGGCAGGAATATCAGGCAGGAAGCAGACAGGATGCAGGTACAGGGGCTCATGGGAACAAACAGCAAGGCACGGATTGTAGGCCAGGTCCTGCTTAAATACACCTCCTGCAATCAGCCTCAGGTGTTGGCTTGACTGCAGGAGTGAGATACTGGCTGCTGAGAGCACCCGCTGGCCAGCCCTGGTACTGCAACCTACACAGCAGGTAAGTCCCACCACCAGTGGTGAGTCTGTTCCTGAGAGGTTGTGCTTGACTGTGCTCTGCTGAGCTCCAGGAAGGCCTGAGAAGCCTGGGGCTAAAGTGCCCTGCTTAAGCCCAGGGA
This sequence comes from Staurois parvus, assembly GCF_062004578.1. Taxonomy (NCBI): domain Eukaryota; kingdom Metazoa; phylum Chordata; class Amphibia; order Anura; family Ranidae; genus Staurois; species Staurois parvus. The sequence goes on along the minus strand of NW_028318679.1, from coordinate 498,216 downwards.
GGATGGCGGATCCTGGCCTCAGTCCAGCGGTGGGAGACCCCCTGAGGGGCCTAGTACCGGTCCTGGCTTCCCATCCATAGAGGACCTGAGAAAAGCCCCAAGGAAAGGGGAGGGTTATGGCGCATATTGTGACCGGGTGGCTGCCTGGATCCAAACAATCAAGAAGGAGGAGGCCAAGCTGGCAAAGTTGAGTATGGAGTGGAAGAAACTCCGTGCGAATTATGACTGGGTCTGGAGCTCCAAACGCCAGTCCATGAAGCCTGGCCTGGAGGCGCTGGAGCAGAGGGACTCTCAGCAGGCCAAGTATGTGTCTGCCCTCAGGAAAAAGAGCGGTGCGCTCAAAGAAAAGTTTGGGAATGACAGCCGCTTCAAAGCGGCTAGGAGTAAGAGCGTGGCGGCAGCTAGAGGGCCTGTGGAAGAAGTCTCCTCCATGGAGGAGTTGAGTGAGTTCCCTGTGGTGAAAGGTGAGCCGGAGCAGGGGCTGGCTAGGCCTGCTGCGTCCTCTCAGTGCAGTGCTGCGCCTATTATGGAAGACGCAGAAGTTGCGGCAAGCGCGGAAGATTCCGGGTCCCTCCCCCTTGGTCAGCAGCTCGCTGATTGGGGAACCAGGATGGAGGAGGCGGAAGCGGCTGGCGAGCTCCACTTTGTACCGGAAGTGGAGCAGGGACTGGACGTGCATCGCTTTCGGTTTACCTCCGAGTCGGAGGACGAAGAGGCGGATGTGACGTCATCCAAACCACCGAAGGCTATTGTGAAGGAGCGCGCGGTGTACGTCCGGCTTCAGCACATCCCCAGCTCTGTGGAAAGCGGCCTTCTGGCGAGGACAGGGGAGCCGCAGGTTGAAGACTGTGTGCGGGACTCTGCTAAGTCGGGTGTCAGCACGCCCGTGGATGTTGGGGGTGGTAAAGTATTGTGTGATGCTGTTGTGGTACAGGCCCCTCTCGTGAGTCAGGGGGTGGGCGTATCTATCCCCACTACCCCTCCGGCTCTGGGCTCATGAGGCCCCGCCCCCTTGGGGGCTAAGGATGCTCATGTTACACAGCCCATTGGTAAGGGTCCCCCGGTTGGTTCTAGGGACCCCTCGGGTCAAGCCCCGCTAAGCCCCTCCCCTAGAGGTCCAGGCCCCCGGCCTCAGGTTCCATCTGCTCACGTATCACCAGGGGAGGCCCCTCTGAGTTCTGGTGCCCCCATTACAGCCCCCCCAGTTGCAGGACCTTCTACTGTAGGTGGCCCGGTGGCCAAGCCTGCCTTGAGCTATTCAGCGGCGGTGAGGGGAGGTCAGGAGCCAACTAGACCACTCCAGGCGCATGTTGGCAACCTGCCCACCTCAGTCGCACGCAGAAATGTGGTCCAGCTAAAATGGACCGGGGAGGGCCCCCCTTTAAGTCGCAGAGAGGTCATAGATTGGGTCCTAGAGATGGGATTCCGGGCATTGGACATCTTTGCTTTCATCGCCCCGGTGGGAATGGGCGAATGATGTCTCTTTCATGAGGGCTGAGCTTCTTGACCACTTCTAGCAAAGGTTTGAGGCCACCTATATCCGTAGCCCCAGGTGGGTGGGCCTCACCCTCAAACTTATCTCCCGCCAGAATGTGGTAAAGAAGGTTACAATCTTGGTCCAGAATGAGTCAGTCCCGGCCTCCGATATTGTCGTCTGGTTGGGGAGGTTTGGAGATGTTTTAGGGCCCCTGAGAAAAATTGTAGACGACAGGGGGATATGGACAGGTGGATGGACAACCACTGTCCGCCTGAAAGTGGTGGGTAATGTGCTCCAGCACATCCCATCCTCTGCTTTTTTGGGTAGGGATAGGCTCATTGTCTTCTACGCCGGTCAGCCATGGGTGTGTCACAGGTGTGGGGGCAAGGGACACTTTGCTGCCTTGTATCCCATCATCCGGTGTTCTCTTTGTCAGGAGATAGGTCACCTGGCGAGAGATTGCAACATCATCCGTTGCAACTTGTGCGGAGTCCTGGGGCATGCCTACAGCCAGTGTCCCGAGGCTCTCCGTAACTTGTCTGAGGGTGAGTTGGCGGCGGAGCTGGATAGGCTCGATGCAGAGGAGGCGGCAATACAGGCAGAGAAGACCAGCTTGGCCTCTGCAGCAGCCTCTGGAGGTGGAGGGGGGGTTCCTGAGGCCCCTTCTGCTTCTGTTTCCCCTTCTGTCTCTGTCCCCCCTGTTGAGTCTGCCCTTGTTGAGTCCTCTGTCATTTCCCCTGCTGTGCCTGTCCCCCCTCCTACGAGAAGGAAGAGATTAGTGGAGGCTGCCCAAGGGGCAGGGGTGGTGTATGCATCTGGGCCCTCTGTGCCTGTTCCCCCAGTCCTTCCATTGCGGAGGGGTGTGGGGCCTAAGAAAGTTCCTCAGGAAGTCCAGGGTCCTGTCCAGGGTGGGCAGATGGAGGTCCCAGTGGGGGAAGGGTGGTCAGTTGTGGGAAAACAGAATGAGGCAGTCCTTTCTACAGCAGGGTCAGTTTCCTCTCTAGAGGTGGGGGATCTGGCCCTGGACAACATGTTTGGGGCTCTGTCGGGGGAGGAGGGGGAGGTCTCAAGTGACCCCGCTTCTCCGATGGAGGATGAGGAGGCGGGAGGGTCTCTAAAAAGGTTGAGGGACCCTGCCAAAAAGTCCAAGAGGAAGGTTAAGAAACGCCCCTCTCAATCTCCTTGATGGCAGTTCCCACTCTGTTAAAGGTGGCAACTATTAATGTTGCCAGCGTGAGGTCTGTAAGTGCTAGAGAGACAGCCTTATTTTTGATCAGTGGTATGGATGCTGATATTTTCTTTTTGCAGCAGACCAGGTTGTCCAGCCTGGCGGATATACATCTGGCCAAGCGGGAGTGGAGGCGTGGGCCATTCTACTGGTCTCTTGCGGCTGAGCCCTACAGCGGAGTTGCGGTGCTTTTTACCGGCATGGTTTAGGAGAGGTAATAGTCAGAGTAGGATAGACAGGTTTTTTTGAAGGAGGACTCTGCCTTCTCGGAACCCGAGTGTCGGGCGGTGGAGTTTTCTGACCACCTTATGCTTACTGTGACTTTGAATGTTTCAGACACGCCACTGAGAGGGAAGGGCATCTGGAGGTTGAATTTGTCTTTGCTGGAGGACAAGGAGGTGAGACAATCCTTCGAGGAGTTCTTTCAGGCTCAGGAGACTGTGCTGGATCTCTGCGACAGTAAGTCGGAGTGGTGGGAACTTACCAAGGTGCGGATTGGCAGGTTTTTCAAGGCCATAGGTAAAAGGAGGCAGTTTGATAAGTACATCGCCTACCAACGGTTGCGGAGGATGCTCAACCGCCTTGTTTCTAGCGGTGGAGATTCTGGGGCAATCTCGGAGGCCAAGCTTCTCCTCAGGAAGTACCAGTATGACCGGCGTACCTCTTTGGTTCTGGAGAGGGATTATGGGAAGTACCACTCGCCCGACCCTTTCCAGAATTGCAAACAGAGTGCAGCGATTAAGACGGTCTCTGCCCTAAGGGATAGTACGGGGTCCCTGACAAGATCCAGGTCAGGGATCCTGGAGGTCTCTAGGTCCTTTTATGAGAACTTGCTGGGTGAGAAGCGCCTCGACCGGACAAGGATGTTGAGCTTTTTGGAGTCTACACCGGGTCTGGATGATAGTGTTCCGCTTGCGAGTTTGACTGGGAAGATTACGGCAGAAGAGGTGGTCAAAGCCATCGATAGTCTGGCCATTAAGAAGACTCCTGGGCCAGATGGCCTGACAGCCGAGTTTTTTAAAACCTTTAAGTCCAGCTTGGCACCTCACCTTGCGGAGGTTTACAACTGATATCTGGATGAGGGGTCCCTCCCTCCCTCCATGAGGCAGTGTACAGTGATTCTCTTGTCAAAGGGTAAGGATCCTTCGGCTATTGAGAATTGGCGCCCCATTAGCCTTCTCAATGTCGATAGAAAAGTTTTGGCACCTGTTGTCAGTGGTGGATGGCTTGCTTTCACGTCAGCAGCATTGCTCGGTCCAGGGCAGGAGTACCTTCACAGCGGTGTTAGCTGTCCAGGAGGCCCTGGAGCGGTGTAAGGCTGAAGGATGGGGAAAGTTTCTGCTGGCAGTGGACCAGGCTAAGGCCTTTGACCAAGTCAATCATGAGTACCTCTGGCATCTACTGGACCGATATGGTTTGGAGGGGAGGTTCATTGGCTGGCTGAAGACGTTGTATAGGGAGGCTGAGAGCTTCATGTTGGTGAATGGCTGGGTTGGGCGACCCTTTGGGGTTGGATCCAGGGTGCGCCAGGGGTGCCCGCTGAGCCCTTTGCTCTACGCCTTTGCCATCGACCCCTTCGTCAGGAGGCTAGATGGTGGGGCGGTGAGTGGGGTGCCAGTGGGGTTCGCTGGGGATCCGCCCCTGAGGGTCATGGCTTATGCTGATGATGTTTCTGTTTTCATCTCTGGGTCGGAGGAGGTGCAGGAGGTGGTCTCAGTGATGGATCAGTATGCCGAGGCATCTGGCTCCAAGGTCAACCAGGACAAATGCGAAGTTCTCTGGATGGGGAGGGAGGGTGAGAGCTTCTCACTCCCGGACACCTCCCCGGTGCCTCAACAGAGTATAAAGGTTTTAGGCATCAATTTCGGCCCTGCTGATTATAGCAAATCAAATTGGGAGGCCAAACTGTCTGGTGCCGAGGTCAAGGTGAGATGCTGGAAGGGGTGGCGGCTCTCCTTGAGGGAAAGGGTTGATTTGATCAAGACTTTCCTGGTCCCCGTGTTTTTGTATGTCAGCTTTGTTTGCCTCTTGCCAGAATCGCTCTATACGAGGATCTACAGCTGCTTCTTCCAGATGTTATGGGGGAACAGGCTGAACCTTGTCAAGCGGGTTATGACCTACTCATCCAGGTGGGAGGGTGGCCTAGGTATGGTCAACCCGGTGGTTTTTTTCTCTCTGATGTTCTTGAAACATAATTTTGGTAACATGCTGGCAGAGAGACCACCTGCATGGGTAGGACTGTTTCGGATCTGGTTTAGACCCTTTCTGAACAGTTGGGAGAGTGGTGGGCCAGTGAAAAGCCTGCGGGTCAAGCACGGTAAACTCCCGGCCTATGTGGTACCGTGCCTGAAGTTACTCCGGCGGTGGCATGTGACGGTGGAGGAGGTCAGATCCCTCCCTAGGAGACTCCTGGGTGAAAGGATTGTGGCAACCGCCTTCCATGCTCCGTTGGCCTTGAAAGATTGCCCAGGCCATATCATGAGGGAGGGTTTACGTTTAATAAATCTGGAGCGGATTCCCTTGAAGTTTAGGGACCAGGCCTGGCTCGCTTTCCATGGCAGGCTTTACGTGAGGGGTAATTTGAAGTACCGTCCTCCGGATGACCGTGGTTGTCCGAGGTCGGAGTGTCAGGGTGAAGTGGAAACTATGGACCACTTCTTGCTTCAGTGCCCCTTTAACGTGGAAGTGTACAAAGAGGTGGGTGGGGCTCTAGGTGTTTCTTTCCTGCACTGCATGACTTATGCAGAGTGGGTGTATGGAGCATTCGAAAGCCGCCAGGGTTTTGATTTGTACACCTTGTTCTTAGTCAGTTTAGTGGTCCGATACTACACGTGGAACGCACGGTGCCAGGTATCCCTTTGGCAGAAAGTCCTCCCTGTCCAGGTGGTGGTGTGTGGCATCCTTGGTGAGGTTGGGAAGATTCAGGGTCTGGAGTAAGACAGGTGGCGGCGAAAGGCCTGGATGGAGGCGTGGAGGAACATCAGGCCTGTAGCTGCTGCCTGTTGATCTCGAGTGGTGGGGTCTGTCCCTATTTTCCTCTCCTTTCACCCCCCTAGATTTTGTAGTTGTGGATCCTTTTTGATGGAAGGCTGCAGGCGCTGAAGATCTGGTTTCTTCATGGGTATGTATTCTTTTTTTTTTTTTATGTGGTGTGTTTGGGTCATGAAGGCCCCTGAAGCAGTAGAATGGAAATTGTTTATTTCTTGCTAAGTTTATTGGCCATAAAGGCCTATTTACTGTGGGTTTTTTATGTTTATTTTTATGCTTGCTGTTTCCTGGTCATAAAGGCCTGAAGGGAACAGGTATTTATGTTTTTTGTTCCAAGTGATGGACTTTTGTGTTGTAGGCCATAAAGGCCTCTTTTTTTCCAGATATGGACTCTTATGTTTAGGCCATGAAAGGCCTTGGATTGCCTTATTAAGGGCCATGAAGGCCGTATCTATTATGTTGAGTTTTTTTTTTTCTTTTTAGGAAATTCGCAGACTTTTGAGTTTTGTGCATGAGGGAAAGGCTTATGTTTGTATTTATTTATATATTTTGTGTTTTTGTAAATAATTGGATTGGTGATTTGTGTGACTTTAATACAAATAAAAAATCTCCATTCTTGTCGGGTGTGGTTGCATGTTGGAGAGCTCTGAAGAGTTCCAGGAAGGCCGGAAAGCCTGGGGCTTGCCTGCCCCAACCCAGCCCAGGTGGGAGGTCGGTCCCTGGGTCTGGATCTGCTGGCCTGAAGGCCCCAAAGCCTGGGACCTCAGGTGATCTACCCAGCCCAGACGGGATGGAGGGTCCTGGGTCTGGGTCCAGCGAGGAGAAGGCCCTGGAGGGGCCTAGTACCGGCCTCCCTTTTCAAGCTGAGGAGGACCTGGGAACAGCCCCAAAGAAGGGGGCGAGTGGCTGCTCGGATCCGGCAGGTGGAGCAGGAGGAGGTTAAACTCAAGAAGCTGTCTCTTGAGCTTAAGAAAATGCGGGCCTCTTACGGCCGTGCGTGGTCCTCTAAGAGGCAGGTAATGAAGCCAGGCCTGGAGGCTTTGGTGCTCCAGGTTTCCCAGCAGGAATGATATGTGATGGCTCTGCAGCGCAAAAGTGGGGCCCTCAGTGAGAGGTACCTCAATGAGGCGAGGTTCAAGGCCGCAAGGAGCCGCAAGGTGGCGGCGGTGCAGGGTCCTGTGGAGGAGGCCTCTTCTGTGGAGGATTTATCAGAGGTGCTACTGGAAGGAGAGAGGAGACAGGGGCTGGTCGAGTCCGCTGTGTCGGTGGAGGAAGTGGAAGTGCCTAATAAGGAGGAGTCTGTGGACACAGGATCATCGGAGTCCCTCCCCCCTGGGCAGCGTCCGATGGATTGGGGGTCACAGATGGAGGAGGGGGAGCTAGTGGGCGAGCTCCAGTTTGCGGTGGAGGAGGTGCCGGAACTGCGTCAAGCGGACTTCCGGTTCACTTCCAAGGAGGAGGAAGTGGACGCCGGAAGTGACGTCATCCCGTGTAGGCCTGCCAGGCCGGTGGCCAGAGAGCGAGCAGCGTTTGTGCGGCTGGAACGCATTTCCCAGGATGTGCTGACCAAGGCTGGGGAGCTACCCGCTGGACAGAAGGGACAGGACTCTGCTCATGAATCGGGTGAGGTGAGCTCGGGCATGGGGGTAACGAGTGTTGTATCTGCTGATGTGTCAGGGGTCTCCCCGGTATTAGTCCCGCTGGGTCCCGCCCCCTCGGGGGTTGTGACGGCCGCGGGAGTGCAGCCTAGTGGTACTCCTCAGGGGGTTTCAACTTCAAGGTCCCTGGTGCAGGCTTCTGTGGGTCAGGTCCAGGTGGTCTCCCCTGACCGGGTGAGTGATACCCTCCTTTCAGCTCCCCGAGGTCCAGTTACTTCACAGCCTGTGCCCCCTGCCTCGGGTGCCAGTAAGGTGGTTCCTCCTGAAGCAGGCTCCCCTGTTATAAGCGCTCCTAAGCCCGCTGTCAGGGCTCCCAGGTATGACCAGAGGTGTGTGACTGAAGCAGGGAAACGCAGACTTCAGATATGTGATTAACAATGTAATTTATTAACACTAACAATACAAACATAAACGCAGTGCAATACTAAACATAATACAGTGCAAACAAACCCAACCAACCACCCACAGATAACAGTACATACAAGCAAGCGTCGTCAGGCAGGCCGAGTCAATATCAATTGGGCAGGTAGGTACAGGGGGAGCAAGCGGAGAATGGTCGGGGTCACAGGCCAGGTTCAGCAGGTAGCAAGCAGCGTAGTACAGAGGGTCAGGCAGAGGGATGGTCAGGGTCACAAGCCAGGGATCAGAACAGGTAGCAAGCAGCGTAGTACAGAGGGTCAGGCAGAGGGATGGTCAGGGTCACAAGCCAGGGATCAGAACAGGTAGCAAAGGAACAGAAACAGGATGCAGGACAGATACAGGGCCCAGGACAAACACAACACCAAGGCAGAGTCTGCAAGTCTGGCCATCCCTTAAATACACCAGTATCATCAGTTCCAGGTGTTAGCTGGCTGAAAGGTTGAGTCTCTGATTGCTGGGAGCACCCGCTGGCCAGCCCTGGTACTGCAGATCAAAAGGCAGGTGAGTCCCACCATTGCTGGCCAGTCCATTCCTGACAGTACCCCCCCCCCTCAAGGATCGGCCTCAGGACGCTCCAAACAGTCCTAGCTGGGAAAAATGTTCCACCGCCCGGGTCTGATAACTGGCGGGATATCAAAGACTGGCACACCGGGCAGGACTCCGGGCAGCGGTACACTGGGCAGAGGCACATCGGGCTGGACTCCGGGCAGAGGCACACCGGGCAGAGCCACACCGGGCAGAGGCACACCGGGCCGGACTCCGGGCAGAGGCACACCGGGCCGGACTCCGGGCAGAGGCACACCGGGCCGGACTCCGGGCAGAGGCACACCGGGCCGGACTCCGGGCAGAGGCACACCGGGCCGGACTCCGGGCAGAGGCACATCGGGCCGGACTCCGGGCAGAGGCACATCGGGCCGGACTCCGGGCAGAGGCACACCGGGCAGAGGCACATCGGGCTGGACTCCGGGCAGAGGCACATCGGGCAGGACTCCGGGCAGAGGCACATCGGGCAGGACCCCGGGCAGAGGCACATCGGGCAGGACCCCGGGCAGAGGCACATCGGGCTACCGGGCGGAGCGGCAGGCACCGGGCCCCCCGGCGGAGCGGCAGGCACCGGGCCCCCGGGCGGGGCGGCAGGCACCGGGCCCCCGGGCGGGGCGGCAGGCACCGGGCCCCCGGGCGGGGCGACAGGCCTCGGGCCCCCGGGCGGGGCGACAGGCATCGGGCCCCCGGGCGGGGCGACAGGCATCGGGCCCCCAGGCGGAACTACAGGTCTCGGGCCCTCAGGCGGAGCGGCGGGTGCCGGACCCCCAGATGGAGCGACAGGCCTCGGGCCCCCAGGCGGGGCGACAGGCATCGGACCCCCAGGCGGGGCGACAGGCATCGGGCCCCCAGGCGGGGCGACAGGCATCGGGCCCTCAGGCGGAGCGGCGGGCGCCGGGCCCCCGGGTGGAGCGACAGGTCTCGTGCCCTCAGGCGGAGCGGCGGGCGCCGGACCCCCAGGTGGAGCGACAGGCATCGGACCCCCAGGCGGGGCGACAGGCATCGGGCCCCCAGGCGGGGCGACAGGCATCGGGCCCCCAGGCGGGGCGACAGGCATCGGGCCCCCAGGCGGAGCGGCGGGCGCCGGACCCCCAGGCGGGGCGGCGGGCGCCGGACCCCCAGGCGGATCTACAGGTCTCGGGCCCTCAGGCGGAGCGGCGGGCGCCGGACCCCCGGGTGGAGCGACAGGTCTCGGGCCCTCAGGCGGAGCGGCGGGCGCCGGACCCCCAGGTGGAGCGACAGGTCTCGGGCCCCCAGGCGGAGCGACAGGTCTCGGGCCCTCAGGCAGAGCGGCGGGCGCCGGACCCCCAGGCGGAGCGACAGGTCTCAGGCCCTCAGGCGGAGCGGCGGGCGCCGGACCCCCAGGTGGAGTGACAGGTCTCGGGCCCTCAGGCGGAGCGGCGGGCGCCGGACCCCCAGGTGGAGCGACAGGTCTCGGGCCCTCAGGCGGAGCGGCGGGCGCCGGACCCCCAGGTGGTGCGACAGGTCTCGGGCCCTCAGGCGGAGCGACAGGTCTCGGGCCCCCAGGCGGGGCGGCGGGCGCCGGACCCCCAGGTGGAGCGGCGGGCGCTGGACCCCCAGGCGGAGCGACAGGTCTCGGGCCCCCAGGCGGAGCAGCGGGCACCGAGTCACCAGGCACGACAGTGGGCTCCGAGTCAACTGGCATGACCGCTGGCACTAGGTCAGACATTGGATCGTCTGGCTGGACAGCAGGCATCGGGTCACCAGGCATCAGGTCATTTGGCTCGACAGCGGGCACCGTGTCATCTGGCAAGGCAGTGGGCTCCGAGTCAACTGGTATGACCGCGGGCACTGGGTCAGACATTGGATCGTCTGACCGGACAGCGGGCATCGGGTCACCAGGCATCAGGTCATTTGGCTCGACCGCGGGCACCGCGTCATCTGGCAAGGCAGTGGGCTCCGAGTCAACTGGTATGACCGCGGGCACTGGGTCAGACATTGGATCGTCTGACTGGACAGCGGGCATCGGGTCACCAGGCATCAAGTCATTTGGCTTGACAGCGAGCACCGCGTCATCTGGCAAGGCAGTGGGTTCCGAGTCAACTGGCATGACCGCGGGCACTGGGGCAGACATTGAATCGTCTGGCTGGACAGCGGGCATCGGGTCACCAGGCATCAGGTCATTTGGCTCGACAGCGGGCACCGCGTCATCTGGCAAGGCAGTGGGCTCCGAGTCAACAGGCACGACAGTGGGCACCGGGTCATCAGGTACCGGATTGTCTGGCTCGACAGCAGGCATCGGGTCACCAGGTATGACAGCGGGCACTGGGTCACCAGGCATCAGGTCATTTGGCTTGCCAGCGGGCACCGCGTCATCTGGCAAGGCAGTGGGCACCGGGTCACCAGGCATTGGATCGTCTGGCTCGACAGCGGGCATCGGGTCACCAGGTATGACAGCGGGCACTGGGTCACCAGGCATCAGGTCATTTGGCTCGCCAGCGGGCACCGCGTCATCTGGCAAGGCAGTGGGCGCCGAGTCACCAGGTACGACAGCGGGCTCTGAGTCAATTGGCACGACAGCGGGCACCGGATCAGGTACCGGATCATCTGGATCAACAGCGGGCATCGAGTCAACTGGCCTAATAGGATCGTCAGGCTGGATCAGTTCATCATGCTGGGTAGAGGCATCAGGCTGAATGCCGGCGTCCGGCTGAGTAGAGGCTTCAGGCCGAGTAGAGGCTTCAGGCCGAGTAGAGGCTTCAGGCCGAGTAGAGGCTTCAGGCCGAGTAGAGGCTTCAGGCCGAGTAGAGGCATCAGGCCGAGTAGAGGCATCAGGCCGAGTAGAGGCTTCAGGCCGAGTAGAGGCATCAGGCCGAGTAGAGGCTTCAGGCCGAGTAGAGGCATCAGGCCGAGTAGAGGCATCAGGCCGAGTAGAGGCATCAGGCCGAGTAGAGGCATCAGGCCGAGTAGAGGCTTCAGGCCGAGTAGAGGCTTCAGGCCGAGTAGAGGCATCAGGCCGAGTAGAGGCTTCAGGCCGAGTAGAGGCTTCAGGCCGAGTAGAGGCTTCAGGCCGAGTAGAGGCATCAGGCCGAGTAGAGGCATCAGGCCGAGTAGAGGCTTCAGGCTGAACCACGGAAGGCAGGCTCACCGGTTTGGATACTGGCAGGATGGTATTGGTTGGAAAGAATTTTCGCTTTTTTCTGGTTTTAACTACTGGAGCACTGCAAGTAAACGCAGGTCTGCAAACGAATGGAGCAGCTGGAGACAGAGAAGAACTGGAGGATGGAACAGGAGAGGGAGCAGTTGCTACAGAGGGCTTTTTTACAGGGTTAAAGGCAGGATAGGTGCAGCGAGTGGGAACAGGGTACTGACATGCGGTAGATAGCCAAGTATACTGGGCTGTAACTGGAGGAGCTGTTGGGAATACAGGAGTAGAGTTAGAAGCAGGACTGGGTTTTTGTAAGCTGACTGAGGCTGGGTGCAACAAGTCTGTCCATGTCTGCAGTATGGGTTGAACAAAGCTGAGCTTACACAAAGCCTGTCTGGTCAATGACTGCACTGCGTTTATACAATCTCTTAGTGTCTGTGGTGAACATGTGGAATAACGCTCCAGAAAGTAACCCACATCATCCTCTAATAACCACACCAGGGACTCTACCTGGTCTGCACTAAATGGTGGCAAAAATTCATCCCTGCATTCGGGGGTACCAGATGAAACCAACTCTGCACAAACCTCAATCAAAGGCTGCACCTCAGAGAACTCTGTGCCCTGATCTACTAGAACATGAGCGAGCCGTATACATTCTAGCAGTTCATCCCGGGTATACTCCTTCAGAGTTTGATAAGCATACTCCCTGTCATCAAACACTAGCAGATATAAATACGCAACCTCATCCAGATCCATCCTTCCCATCAACAAGCCAAGATGGCTTCCCTGTGCAGCCACTTCTGGTCAGGATTGGCCTTGGTGTAATGTCAGGGCTCCCAGGTATGACCAGAGGTGTGTGACTGAAGCAGGGAAACGCAGACTTCAGATATGTGATTAACAATGTAATTTATTAACACTAACAATACAAACATAAACGCAGTGCAATACTAAACATAATACAGTGCAAACAAACCCAACCAACCACCCACAGATAACAGTACATACAAGCAAGCGTCGTCAGGCAGGCCGAGTCAATATCAATTGGGCAGGTAGGTACAGGGGGAGCAAGCGGAGAATGGTCGGGGTCACAGGCCAGGTTCAGCAGGTAGCAAGCAGCGTAGTACAGAGGGTCAGGCAGAGGGATGGTCAGGGTCACAAGCCAGGGATCAGAACAGGTAGCAAGCAGCGTAGTACAGAGGGTCAGGCAGAGGGATGGTCAGGGTCACAAGCCAGGGATCAGAACAGGTAGCAAAGGAACAGAAACAGGATGCAGGACAGATACAGGGCCCAGGACAAACACAACACCAAGGCAGAGTCTGCAAGTCTGGCCATCCCTTAAATACACCAGTATCATCAGTTCCAGGTGTTAGCTGGCTGAAAGGTTGAGTCTCTGATTGCTGGGAGCACCCGCTGGCCAGCCCTGGTACTGCAGATCAAAAGGCAGGTGAGTCCCACCATTGCTGGCCAGTCCATTCCTGACACCCGCGTTGAGCTATTCCGCGGCGGTTAGGGGTGGTCCTGGGCCCATGGGGTCAGCTAGGGCAAGGGCAGGTAACATGCCTACATCTGCAGCCAGACGCAATGTGGTGCAGATTAAGTGGACAGGGGAGGGTCCCCCCTTAGAGGGAAGTAATAGATCGGATCCTGGAAATGGGGTTCCGGGCAAGCGAGATTTTCACTTTTATCTCCCCGGTTAGGACCAGGGAGTATGATGTCTCGTTTGTGAGACCTGATCAGCTGGAATTATTTTGGCAGCGTTATGAGGCCACTTTTGTGTCCAGCCCTAGGTTGGTGGGTCTGACCCCCGGCTCCTCTCTCGTCAGTCCCTGGTTAAAAGATTACCATATTGGTCCGTAATGAGTCCATCCCTGCCTCCGATGTCCAGGTCTGGCTGGGGAGGTATGGGGATGTGTTAGGACCCCTGGGGAAGATATTGGATGACCGGGGGATATGGACAGGGGGGTGGAAGACTACTGTTCGCCTGAGGGTGGTCGGGAATGTGGTTCAACATGTTCCCTCCTCGTCGTTTTTGGGCAAAGACCGCCTGATTGTCTTTTACCCTGGTCAGCCACGGGTCTGCCACAGGTGTGGGGCAAAGGGGCACTTCGCAGCCACCTGCCCAGTAGTGTGCTGTTCTCTGTGTCAAGAGATTGGCCATTTAGCGAGGGACTGCAACACCATCCGGTGTAACCTTTGTGGTACCGAGGGGCACTCTTACAACCGGTGCCCAGAGGCCCTCCACAACCTCCCGGTGGGGGAATTAGAGGCTGAATTTGCCCGCATGGATGTGGAGGAGGCATGGGTGGCTTTGGAAAAGGCAGTATCTGCTATGGTGGCGTCCCTTACGAGGGAATTGGAGAGCTGTATGGCTCCCTCTGTTTCAGCCCCTTCTGTTTCGTTTGTTCCGGTCCAGTCCCCGGTTCCCCCCCCTAGTGTGCCCCCCCCCCCCCCAGGAATAAGAAGCAGCTGCGGGAGGCTGCCAAGGGGGCAGGTTTGGTGAAGAGTCGGTCTGGCTCTGTGGTGGCTTCTCCCCCCGTGCTTTTGCCGCGGCGGTGGAGGAAAGGGTCTGGTGTGGAGCCCCAAGAGGCCCAGGGTTCTGTCCCGGTGGGGGCCCAGGTGGAGGAGGGGTGGTCCCTGGTGGCCGGGGTAGGCGTAATAAGCCGGTGCTTTCTTCTGCAGGGTCAGTTTCCTCTTTGGAGGTGGGGGAGGTGGCCCTGGAAAACCAGTTTGGGGCTTTGTCGGGGGAGGGGGGCGAGTCTGATCCCACTTCCCCGATGGAGGATGAAGAGGCAGGAAGGTCTCTGAAGAGAGTAAGGGACCCTACTAAAAAAGTCAGGAGGAGGGTTAAGAAACGTCCCTCTCAATTATCTTAATGGCAGTTCCCGCTCCGATAAAGGTGGCAACCATTAATGTTGCCAGCCTACGGTCTGTAAGAAGAAAGGAAAAAGCCTTATTTTTGATCGGTGGGATGGAAGCCGATATTTTCTTTTTGCAGAAGACCAGGTTGTCCAGCTTGGCTGATATCCATCTGGCCAAGCGGGAGTGGAGGCGTGGGCCCTCCTACTGGTCTCTTGCGGCTGAGCCTTACAGCGGAGTTGCGGTGCATTTTACCGGCATGGTAACGTGTCGGCGGATAATTGAGGTAGAGATCGGAAGATGTCTGATTCTGGATGTTCTCGTAAGGGGGCAGGAGCTACGGCTCATCAATATCTACGGCCCACAGTCCAAGTGGGACAGGAAGAACCTCTTTGAGAGGATTAAACCTTTCCTCTTTACATCCCGGCTGGTTGTCTTTGGAGGTGATTTTAACACCATTACTAGGCCCAAGGACAGGCGAGGCTTCACTGACAGGCTGGGATATGACAGCGTTTTTCTAAATGCTATAGTCAGGGAGGCAGGTCTGGTTGACGCTTGGATTCAAAGTGTCCCAGACGGCACGGGTTTTACCTATAGGAGAGGTAATAGCCAGAGTAGGATAGACAGGTTTTTTTTGAAGGAGAACTCTGCCTTCTCGGCACCTGAGTGTCGGGCGGTGGAGTTTTCCGATCACCTTATGCTGTCTGTCACCTTGAATATTTCAGACACGCCGCTGAGAGGAAAGGGCATCTGGAGAATGAATTCGTCTCTGCTGGAGGACG
Organism: Staurois parvus; assembly: GCF_062004578.1. Classification (NCBI taxonomy): domain Eukaryota; kingdom Metazoa; phylum Chordata; class Amphibia; order Anura; family Ranidae; genus Staurois; species Staurois parvus. Next base: position 483,155 of record NW_028318679.1, on the reverse strand, counting down.
AGGAGGTGAGACGATCTTTCAAGGAGTTCTTTCAGGCGCAGGAGACGGTGCTGGATTTCTGCGGCAGTAAGTCTGAGTGGTGGAAGCTCATTAACCGTTTCAATACCGTGCAATTTTACACCTTCCTGCCCAGGCCATTTTTCAGGTTTCAGCGCTCTCACACTTTGAATGACAATTGCGCGGTCATACAACATTGTACCCAAACTAAAATTTTATCATTTTCTTCACACAACTAGAGCTTTCTTTTGGTGGTATTTAATCACCACTGGGGTTTTTATTTTTTGCTAAATTAACAAAAAAAGACCAAAAATTTTGAAAAAAAAACCACATTTTTCTTTGTTTCTGTTATAAAAGTTTACAAATAAATAATTGTTCTTCATAAATTTAGGCCGAGATGTATTCTGCTACATGTCTTTGGTGAAAATAACCCAAATTAGGATGTATTTTTTAGTTTGTAGGAAAGTTATAGAGTTCACAAACTATGGTATAGATCTGAATATTGATCAATCCTGAAGTACTGACGGCCAATCTAATTTCTTGAGGTCCAAGAATGTCAGAATAGTACAGATATCCCCAAATGACCCCTTTTTGCAGAGTAGACAGTCCGACATACTTCATAAGAGGCATGGCGAGTTTTTTGAAGTTGTATTTTTTTGTCATAATTTTTCGGAAAATGAAAAAATTAAAAAAATTATTTTCACTATTTTTTTTTTTACATACTGTCACCAGTGCAGTACAGCGTCATCATATAACTGGCATGGCGGTGAACAGGGACACTGACTGGTGACAGTATGAAAAAAAATATATATAAATTTTTTTTTATTTTTTTATTATATTTAATTTTTTATTACTTTTTTTTAAGATTTTTTTTTCATATTTTACTATGACCAAAGTAGTACAATGTTACCATAGTAACATTGTACTACTTTGGGGAAGTGATCAGTATTTTTTTTTTTTTTACACAATTTGCTTATAGCAAAGAATGACTTTGCTATAAGCAAGCATTTGCCTGAATGAAATCGATTCATTCAGCTTTTTTTTTTTTTTTTTGTGCTTAGCTGTGATTTGGTCACAGCTAATCACATGACATGTGCATGTGATTAGCTGTGACCATTCCCAGCTAGGCACTAGTATACAATGGATGGCATCATGAATGAAGCCATCCATTGTATACAACTGTCATCTGACCTGCTGTGATTGGTCACAGCAGGTCACATGATACCAGCAACGGGAGCCAGTACTCGGATCTGTCATCGGCCGTGTCCCAGGTGCACGGCCGGTGACAGATCGCACTGCTGCGCCGCTCTGCATTAGCGCAAACGGCGCATGTGCAGCAGCACGCCAAATGGCGTGCACCCGGAGTGGAGAAGCACATCTGAAGCCGCCAAACGGCCATTGGCCGGGCGGCTAATGGTTAAAGTGCGGATCAGCAGGTTTTTCAAGGCCATTAGTAAGAGACGTCAGTTTAAACAGTATAACTCCTACCAGCGGTTGCGGAGGAAGCTCGATCGCCTTGTTTCTAGTGGTGGAGATTCGGGGGCAATCTCGGAGGTAAAGCTTCTCCTTAGGAAACTCCAGTATGATCGGCGTGCCTCTTTGGTTCTGGAGAGGGTTTATGGGAAATACCACTCACCCGACCCTTTCCAGAATTGCAAACAGAGTGCAGCGGTTAAGACGATCTCTGCTCTGAGGGATAGTACGGGGTCCCTGGCTAAATCCAGGTCAGGGATTCTGGAAGTCTCCAGGTCCTTTTATGCGGATTTACTGGGTGAGAAGCACCTTGAACGGACAAGGATGTTGAGCTTTTTGTAATCCACGCCTGGTCTGGATAGTGATGTCCCTCTGGCGAGTTTGACTGGGGAGATTACTGCGGAAGAGGTGTCCAGAGCGATTGATAGTCTGGCCATTAAAAAGACTCCTGGGCCAGACGGCCTGACAGCCGAATTCTTTAAGGCTTTTAAGTCCTGCCTGGCACCTCGTCTCGCGGAAGTGTATAACAGCTGTCTGGATGAGGGATCTCTCCCTCCTTCCATGAGGCAGTCTGCAGTCATCCTCTTGTCAAAGGGTAAGGATCCTTTGGCTATTGAGAACTGGCTCCCCATCAGCCTTCTCAATGTCGTTAGAAAGGTTCTGGCGAAGATCTTGTTCTGGCGCTTGTCGTCGGTGGCAGACGGTTTGCTTTCTCGTCAGCAGCATTGCTCGGTCCAGGGCAAGAGTACCTTCACAGCGGTGTTAGCTGTTCGGGAGGCTCTGGAGCAGTGTAAGGCTGAAGGATGGGGAAAGTTCTTGCTGCCAGTGGATCAGGCAAAGGCCTTTGATAGAGTCGATCATGAGTACCTCTGGCATCTCCTGGACGGGCATGGTTTGGAGGGGAGGTTCATCGGCTGGCTGAAGACATTGTACAGAGGGGCTGAGAGCTTCATGTTAGTGAATGGTTGGGTTGGGCAGCCCTTTGAGGTTGGATCTGGGATGCGCCAGGGGTGCCCGCTGAGTCCCTTGCTCTATGCCTTTGCCATCGACCCTTTCATCAGGAGGTTAGATGGTGGGGCGGTGAGCGGGGTGCCGGTGGGTGCCTCTGGAGATCCGCCTTTGAGAGTTGTGGCTTATGCTGATGATGTTTCTGTTTTCATCTCTGGACCAGAGGAGGCAAAGGAGGTGGTTTCAGTGATGGATAAGTATGCAGAGGTTCCAAGGTCAACCAGGATAAATGTGAAGTCCTCTTGATGAGTAGGGAGGGTGAGAGCTTCTCACTCCCGGACACCTTCCCGGTGCCTCAACCGAACATTAAAGTTTTGGGCTTCAATTTTGGCCCTGTTGACTACAGCAAGCTAAATTAGGAGACCAAACTGTCGGATGCCGAGGTCAAAGTGAGATGCTGGAAGGGGTGGCGGCTCTCAATGAGGGAAAGGGTTGATTTGATCAAGACTTTCCTGCTCCCTGTCTTTTTGTATGTCAGCTTTGTTTGCCTCTTGCCAGAATCGCTCTATACGAGGATCTACAGTTGTTTCTTCCAGATGTTATGGGGGAATCGGCTGAACCTCGTTAAGAGGGACGTGACCTACTCATCCAGGTGGGAGGGTGGCTTAGGTATGGTCAACCCAGTGGTCTTTTTCTCTCTTATGTTCTTGAAGCATAACTTTGGTAGTATCTTGGCAGAGAGACCGCCTGCATGGGTAGGACTGTTCCAGATCTGGTTTGGACCCTTTCTGCGCAGTTGGGAGAGTGGCGGGCCAGTGAGAAGCCTGCGGGTCAAGCATGGTAAGCTCCCAGCTTATGTGGCCCCGTGCCTGAAGTTATTCCGGCGGTGGCATGTGACTGCGGAGGAGGTCCGGTCCCTCCCTAGGAGGCTCCTGGGTGATTGGATTTTGGTGTCCGCTTTCCATGCACTGCTGGCCTTGAGAGATTGCCCAGGCCATGTTTTGAGGGAGGGTTTGCGTTTGATAAATCTGGAGCGGATCCCCCTGAAGTTGCAGGACCAGGCCTGGCTCGTCTTCCACGGCAGGCTCTACGTGAGGGGTAACTTGAAGTACCGTCCTCCGGATGACCGTGGTTGTCCGAGGTCGGAGTGTGGGGGTGAAGTGGAGACTATGGACCACTTCTTGCTTCAGTGACCCTTTAACGTGGAAGTGTACAAAGAGGTGGGTGGGGTTCTAGGTGTTCCTTTCCTCCATCGCATGTCTTATGCGGAGTGGGTGTATGGAGCATTCCAGCGTCCCATGGGCTTTGATTTGGACACCTTATTCTTAGTCAGTTTAGTGACCCGCTATTACACTTGGATGGCACAGTGTCAGGTCTCCATTCGGCAGAAGGTCCTCCCTGTTCAGGTGGTGGTGAGTGACATCCTTGGTGAGGTTGGGAACATTCGGGGTCTTGAGAAAGACAGGCTGCGGTGCAGGACATGGATGGAGGCATGGAGGAACATCAAGCCTGTTGCTGCGGTCTGTTGATCTCGGGTGGTGGGATCTGTCCCTGGTTTCAGTATCTGTTCACTCCCTAGATTTTGCGTTTCTGATTTTTTTTGGTAGTCTTTTCTGGTAGGTTGTAGGGGTCAGACGTGGAAGGTCTGCGGGTTCCTTAGTCCTTCTCCTGCAGTGTATATATTGTGCTATGTTAGTCAGTTGATAGTCTGTATGGTTTAGGCCATAAAGGCCGCAAGCAGCAGTTAGTATGGAAATTGTTTATGTGTCTGTGCTGGGCCATAAAGGCTCCTTTGGGAGATTTCTCCTGTGCCTTCCTTTGCAGGGGTCTTGGCCATAAAGGCCCTTGTGTACACATTGTATATAGTGTATATAAGTTTAAGTGTTCCCTTTCAGAATTGGGACTTTTTATTTGCTTTATGAGCCGTAAAGGCTCCATTTATCATTTATTGTTTTTTTTTTTCCCCAGAGACTTGGGACTTTATTGGTTTCTGGCCATAAAGGCCTATGTATATAAGTGTATAATTATGTGTTTCCTTTTCAGGAGATGGACTTTAAGTTATAGCCAAAAAGGCTAAGTTTATTATTGGTTTGTTTTTCTTCCCTTTTTGGGACTTTTCGGTTCTTTGGTTGAGTTTTGTATTTATTTATGTTTTTGTACTTTTATATTTAAAATTGGTGATGTTGGTTTATGTATGCCACTAATACATAAATAAAAATCTCCATTCCTGACACCGTGTGGAGAGGCTGTGTTGGACTGTGCTCTGCTGAGCTCCAGAAAGACCTGAAAAGCCAGGGGTTTGAGTGTCCCAGCCAGCCCAGGAAGGATGGCGGATCCTGGGCCTGGCCCTACAGGAGGAAGGTCCCCTGAGGGGCTTAGTATCAGTCCCAGCTTTCCACCAGTGGAGGACCTGGGAGCGGCCCCTAGGAAGGGTGAGAACTACTCACAGTATCGGGTCCGTGTGGCTGCCCGGGCCAAGGCGGTGGAGAAGGAAGAGGCTAAGCTCGGTAAGCTCAGTAAGCTCAGTAAGCTCAGTTTGGAGCTGAAGAAGCTCCGGTCACAGTATGACCGTGTATGGAGCTCCAAACGCAAGGCAATGAAGCCAGGCCTGGAAGCATTGAAGCAGTGTGTTTCCCTGCAGGAAAAATATGTGGCGGCGCTGAAGCGCAAGAGTGCAATCCTCTGGGAAAAGTACCAGAATGACGCCAGATTCAAGGCAGCGAGAAGCCACAGTATTGCAGCTGTGAGGGGCCCGGCGGAGGAGGCCTCCTCCGAGGAAGAATTGTCAGAGGAGCTCATGGTGGAAGGTGAGCAGGTGCAGGGGCTGGCTGAGCCCACTGCATCTTCCCAGCATGGCACTGATCCCAATAAGGAAGATGCAGTGGCCGTGGCAAGCGCGGGAGAGTCTGGTTCCCTGCCCCTTGGGCAGCAGCAGTCGGCTGATTGGGGGACACGGATGGAGGAAGGCAGCGGGAGAGCTTTGCTTCAAGGTGGAAGTGGGGCAGGTACTACAGGCGGATGCCTTCCGCTTTGCTTCGGAGGAGTCTGATGGCGAAGTGGAGGAAGTGGCGTCACGGAAGTCACGGAAGCCGCCGAAGCCGGTTCTAACAGAGCGGGCGGTGTATGTGAAGCTCGAGCGTATGCCTAACGCTCTGGAGAGTGGCCTGCTGGCAAGAGCTGGAGAACCGGTGGTTAAGGACGTGGTGCAGGACTCTGACGCATTGGGTGGTAATGTGCCTGGTAATGTAGCGGTGGCTGGGGATGCATGTGCTGGAGGGTCTGTGGTGGGGGTTCCTTCTGTAAGTTCAGAGATTGGTGTTACTGCCCCTGTCAGTGCTCCGGTACAGGTCCCGCCTAGTCCCAGTCCCTTGGGGGGGTGGTTGCTCCTGGTGCAGTGCCTAGTTCCTCTGGTCCCCTTGCTATTGCTCAGGTCTCCCCAGGGTCTGTGGTGCGGAGTCTCACCTCTGCTGGTCCAATCCCTCAGCCTTTGGCCTCTGCTGAGCCCGTTTCGTCTGGGGCTGGCTCTACAGTCTCAGCTGCTCCGGCTGTGGTCCCTCTTGTTTCAGGTCCCTCTGCAGTAAGTACCTCTATGACCAGGCCCGCTTTGAGCTATTCGGTGGCATTAAGAGGGGGTCAGGAGTCAGCTAGGCCATTCCAAGCAAAGGTGGGGAACCTGCCAACATCTGAGCCGCAAAGAGGTTATAGACCGGGTCCTAGAAATGGGATTCCGGGTGGTTGACATTTTTGCCTTCATTGCCCCAGTGGGCACGGGCGAGTATGACCTGTCCTTTGTGAGGGCAGATTAGCTCGACCTTTTCTGGCAAAAATTCGAGGCCACCTACGTCAAAAGCCCCAGGTGGGCGGGTCTCACCCCAAAGCTTATTTCACGTCAGAACGTGATTAAAAAGGTGACAATTCTCGTCCGGAACTAGTCTGTTCCGGCCTTGGATATAGTTGTCTGACTGGGGAGATATGGAGATGTGTTGGGACCCCTTCAGAAAATTTTGGATGATAGAAAAATCTGGACGGGAGGATGGACAGCACATGTCCATTTGAGGGTGGTCGGTCACGTCCTGCAACACATCCCCTCCTCGGCCTTCTTGGGGAAAGACCAGCTGATCATTTTTTATCCGGGTCAGCCTCGGGTGTGCCACAGATGTGGTGGCAAGGGGCATTTCGCCGCCACCTGTCCTGTTATTAGGTGTTCCCTATGCCAGGAAATCGGTCACTTGGCGAGGGACTGCAACCAGATTTGTTGCAATCTCTGCGGTGTTTTAGGACACTCCTATAGTCAATGTCGTGAGGCTCTACGCAACTTGCCTGTAGATGAGTTGGCAGCAGAGCTGGACCGGATGGATGCTGAGAGGGCTGGTGTGGCTTCTGCAGTGTCTTCCGGGGCAAGAGGGGAGGCGTCTGAGGCCCAGCCCATTTCAGTTACCCCTGCTGAGCCTGATCCAGTAAGAGTCCCCTGCAGTCCCTTTTGTAGCACCTGTCCCCCTTCCCAGGAGAGGGAGGAAATTGGTTGAGGCCGCCAAAGGGGCGGGGGTGGTTGAGTTAGGATCTAGGTCTGTTGTGCCTGATACCCCGGTCCTTCTCCCTCGCAGGCGGAGTGGGAGGGGTCTCTCGGGAGGCTCATGGTGTCAGGAATGGACTCAGCACTGGTGGTGGGACTCGCCTGCCGTGTGGGCTGCAGTACCAGAGCTGACCAGCGGGTGCTCTCAGCACTGGTGGTGGAACTCACCTGCCGTGTGGGCTGCAGTACCAGAGCTGACCAGCGGGTGCTCTTAGCAGCCAGAAGCTCACAATCAGCCAAACCTGGGGCTGATTACAGAAAGGTGTATATAAGGCATGACCAGGTCTGTGCTCTGGGCCTTGGTGTATGTTTTCCCATGAGCCTCTGTACCTGTATCCTGTGTTCCTGCTTCGTTGCTGACCCGGCTTGATCCTGATCTCTGTTGACTGTCTCCTGTTCTGACTACTGGCTCATCCCTGACTATTCTTCTGCCTACTCCTATGCTGTTTGACCTCCTGTTGCTGTACCTTGGCTTGTGACCTGTTTACTCTTTGCCTGCTGCTCTGTACTGATCTGCCTCCACCGTTACCGACCCGGCTTGTCTGACCACGCTAACTACTCTGCCATCCATCCATCCTGCACGGATCCAGCCGTACCTGCACATACCTCTGGCGGATCCCCCTACCACTAGCAGGTGTACTCAGGGGCCGCGACCTGGTCTCAGTCCTGCGCCAAGTCCATCCCCACCATCAGGGGCTCTGGTGAAAAGGCAGACTGGGGCTTAGACTCCGCGCCCTGGGGGAATCCTGCCCTGAGGACCGCTAGAGGTACCACCAAACGGTCATTACAGAACCCTACGGCCGGCCTGACCGTTCCACCTCTCCAGCCCTGACTACGCCTGTGTTCCTGCACCTCCTAAAGATTAGTGGAAGGTTGGTTCGCTCACTGTGCGTTTATATAGATATATATCTGGGTGGCTAATAATAAACTGTATTCTATTACCTGCGTTTCCCTGTGTCAGTCCACACCTTTCTGGTCATTCCTTGATTCCTGACATCACACCAAGGCCCAGAGCACAGACCTGGTCATGCCTTATATACACCTTTCTGTAATCAGCCCCAGGTTTGGCTGATTGTGAGCTTCTGGCTGCTAAGAGCACCCGCTGGTCAGCTCTGGTACTGCAGCCCACACGGCAGGTGAGTTCCACCACCAGTGCTGAGAGCACCCGCTGGTCAGCTCTGGTACTGCAGCCCACACGGCAGGCGAGTCCCACCACCAGTGCTGAGTCCATTCCTGACACATGGTCCTGTTCGGGAGGAGCGGGATGGGGTTCAGGTGGAGGAGGGTTGGTCCCTTGTGGGGAAGCGGAATCAGCCTGTCCTTTCAGAGGCGAGGTCAGTCTCCTCCTTGGAGGTGGAAGACTTGGCCCAGGATAATCGGTTTGGGGCTCTGTTGGGGGAGGAAGGAGGGCTTCTAGTGACCCCACGTCCCCGATGGAGGATGAGGAGGGAGGTGGGTCCCTGAAGAGGGTGAGGGATCCTGCTCGAAAGTCCAGAAGGAAGGTCAAGAAACGTCTTTCTCAATCTCCTTAATGGCAGTTCCTGCTCCGTTGAAGGTGGCAACCATTAATGTTGCCAGCCTGAAATCTGTAAGTGCACAAGAAACAGCCTTATTTTTGATCAGTGGTATGGATGCTGATATTTTCTTTTTGCAGGAGACCAGGTTGCCCTGCTTGGCGGATATACACCTGGCCAAACGGGAGTGGAGGCATGGGCCCTCTTACTGGTCTCTTGCGGCTGAGCCTTACAGCGGGGTTGCGGTTCTTTTTACCGGCATGGTAACGTGCCGGCGGGTTATTGAGGTGGAGATTGGAAGATGTCTGATCCTGGATGTCCTTGTGGGGGGGGCAGGAACTGCGTCTGATTAATGTTTATGGGCCTCAGTCCAAGTGGGACAGGAAATGCCTCTTCACAAGAATTAAACCTTTCCTTTTTACGTCCCGGCTGGTAGTCTTTGGAGGTGATTTTAACACCGTAACTAGGCCAAAGGACAGGAGAGGCTCCAATGACAGGCTGGGATATGACAGCGTTTTTCTGAATGCTATAGTCAGGGAAGCAGGTCTGCTGGACGCCTTGGTTAAGAGCAGCCCAGACAGCACTGGTTTCATGTTTAGGAGAGGTAATAGTCAGAGTAGGATAGATAGGTTTTTTTTGAAGGAGGACTTTGCCTTTTCGGTACCTGAGTGTCGGGCGGTGGAGTTTTCCGATCACCTTATGCTTACTGTGACTTTAAATATTTCAGACACGCCACTGAGAGGGAAAGGTATCTGGAGACTGAATTCGGCCCTGCTGGAAGACGAGGAGGTGCGACAATCCTTCGAGGAGTTCTTTCAGGCCCAGGTGACCGTGCTGGATTTCTGCAACAGTAAGTCGGAGTGGTGGGAGCTTACTAAAGTGCGGATCGGCAGGTTTTTCAAGGCCATAGGTAAGAGAAAGCAGTTTAACAAATATAAAGCCTACCAACGGTTGCGGAGGAAGCTCAACCGCTTTGTCTCTAGCGGTGGAGATTCTGGGGCAATCTCGGAGGTTAAGCTTCTCCTCAGAGAGTACCAGTATGACCGGCGGACCTCTTTGGTTCTGGAGAGGGATTATGGGAAGTACCACTCGCTCGACTCTTTCCAGAACTGCAAACAGGGTGCAGCAGTTAAGACGGTCTCTGCCCTGAGGCATGGTACGGGGTCCCTGACGAGATCCAGGTCAGGGATTCTGGAAGTCTCTAGGTCCTTTTATGTGGACTTGCTGAGTGAGAAGCGCCTCGACCGGACAAGGATGTTGAGCTTTTTGGAGTCTACACCGGGTCTGGAGGGTAGCTGTTAGGAATGGACTGGCCAGCAATGGTGGGACTCACCTGCCTTTTGATCTGCAGTACCAGGGCTGGCCAGCGGGTGCTCCCAGCAATCAGAGACTCAACCTTTCAGCCAGCTAACACCTGGAACTGATGATACTGGGGTATTTAAGGGATGGCCAGACTTGCAGACTCTGCCTTGGTGTTGTGTTTGTCCTGGGCCCTGTATCTGTCCTGCATCCTGTTTCTGGTCCTTCGCTGACCCTGATCTGAACTGCTGCTGACTTCTCCTGCTCTGATCCTGGCTTGTGACCCTGACCACCCCTCTGTCTGACCCTCTGTACCTCGCTGCTTGCTACCTGCTGAACCTGGCCTGTGACCCCGACCATTCTCTGCTTGCTCCCCCGTACCTACCTGCCCAATTGATATTGACCCGGCCTGCCTGACGACGCTTGCTTGTATGTACTGTTATCTGTGGGTGGTTGGTTTGGTTTGTTTGCACTGTAGTATGTTTAGTATTGCCCTGCGTTTATGTTTGTATGGTTAGTGTTAATAAATTATATTGTTTATCACATTTCTGAAGTCTGCGTTTCCCTGCATCAGTCACACATCTCTGGTCATACCTGGGAGCCCTGACAGTAGCGTCTCGTCTGCAAGTTTGACTCGGGAAATTACTGCAGAAGAGGTGGCCAAAGCTATTGACAGTCTGGCCATTAAGAGGACTCCTGGGCCAGACGGTTTAACAGCTGAATTTTTTTAAGACCTTTAAGTCCAGCTTGGCGCCTCGCCTTGCAGAGGTTTACAATTGCTCCACGAGGCAGTCTGCAGTTATCCTTCTGTCAAAGGGTAAGGTTCCTTCGGCTATTGAGAACTGGCTCCCCATTAGCCTGCTCAATGTCGAAAGATTCTGGCCAAGATCTTGTTCTGGCGCTTGTCGTCAGTGGCAGGCATTTTGCTTTCTCGTCAGCAGCATTGCAGGGTCCAGAGCAGGAGCACCTTCACAGCGGTGTTAGCTGTCCGGGAGGCTCTGGAACTATGTAAGGCTGAAGGATGGGGAAAGTTTTTGCTGCCAGTGGACCAGGCAAAGGCCTTTGATCGGGTCAATCACGAATACCTCTGGCGTCTCCTGTACGGTTTGGAGGGGAGGTTCATTGGCTGGTTGAAGACGTTATACAGGTAGGCTGAGAGCTTTATGTTGGTGAATCTTTGGGCGGCCCTTTGGGGTTGGATCGGGGGTGCGCCAGGGGTGCCTCTGCTCTACGCCTTCGCTATCGACCCCTTCGTCAGGAGACTAGATGGTGGAGCGTTGGGTGGGGTGCCGGTGGGTGCTGCTGGTGATCCACCCCTGAGGGTCGTTGCCTACGCTGATGACGTTTCTGTCTTCATCTCCGGGACTGAGGAGGCGCAGGAGGTGGTCTCGGTGAAGGATAAGTATGCTGAGGCGTCTGGCTCCAAGGTCAATCGAGACAAATGTGAAGTTCTTTGGATGGGTAGGGAGGGTGAGAGCTTCTCACTTCCAGACACCTTCCCAGTGCCTCAACAGTGTTTGAAAATCTTAGGCATCAATTTTGGCCCTGCTGATTATGGCAAGGTAAATTGGGAAGCCAAACTGTCTGATGCTGAGGTCAAGGTGAGATGCTGGAAGGAGTGGCGGCTCTCCTTGAGGTAAAGGGTTGACCTGATCAAGACTTTCCTGCTTCCTGTATTTTTGTACGTCAGCTTCATCTGCCTCTTGCCAGAGTCGCTCTATACGAGGGTCTAGAGCTGCTTCTTCCAGATGTTATGGGGGAACAGGCTGAACCTTGTTAGGAGGGACGTAACTTACTCATCTATGCGGGAGGGTGGCCTAGGTATGGTCAACCTGATAGTATTCTTCTCTCTGATGTTCCTGAAACATAATCTTGGGAGTATGTTAGCAGAGAGACTGCCTGCATGGGTAGGACTGTTCCAGATCTGGTTTAGGCCCTTTCTGAGCAGTTGGGAGAGTGGAGGGCCAGTGAGAAGCCTGCGGGTCAAGCACGGTAAGCTCCCGGCTTATGTGGCCCTGTGCCTGAAGTTACTCCTGCGGTGGCATGTGACAGCGGAGGAAGTCAGATCCCTCCCTAGGAGACTCCTAGGTGAGAGGATTGTGGCGACCGCTTTCCATGCACCGTTGGCCTTGAAGGATTGCCGAGGCCATATCATGAGGGAGGGTTTACGATTGTTAAATCTGGAACGGATTCCCTTGAAGTTTAGGGACCTGGCCTGGCTTGCCTTTCATGGCAGACTTTATGTGAGAGGCAACTTGAAGTGCCGTCCTCTGGATGACCGTGGTTGTCCGAGGTCGGAGTGTCAGGGTGAAGTGGAAACTATGGACCACTTCCTTCTTCAGTGCCCCTTTAACGTAGAAGTGTACAGAGAGGTGGGTGGGGCTCTGGGTGTCTCTTTCCTCCATTGCATGTCTTATGCAGAGTGGGTGTATGGAGCATTTGAAAGCCGCCGGGGTTTTGATTTGGACACCCTGTTCTTAGTGTAGTGGTCCGGTATTACACATGGAACGCACGGTGTCAGGTCTCTATTCGGAAAAAAGTCCTCCCCGTTCAGGTGGTGGTGCGTGACATCCTTGGTGAGGTTGGGAAAGTTCGGGGCCTTGAGAAAGGCAGGTGGGGGCGAAGGGCCTGGATGGAGGCGTAGAGGAACATCAGGCCTGTAGCTGCTGTCTGCTGATCTCGGGTGGTAGCATCTGTCCCTATTTTCCTCCTTTTTCACCCTCCTAGATTTTGTCAAGAAATATTCCATTTTATGAAAGGTTGCGACGCTGAAGGTCTATGATTCTTGGCCTTCCTTCTGGTAAGTTTGTAATGTTGTTAAGTTCTCTTTCTATGGTGAGTTTAGGCCATAAAGGCCGAGTATTGCGGTAGATTGGAAATTGCATGTGTCATTTCTTTGGCCAAATAGGCCTACTGCATGGGAATATCCTGTGCTATATATGTTCTTGGATATGGGCATGTTTTTAGCCATAAAGGCCTATGTATATATGGATTTTTTTCTCCTTTTAGGGATGAACTTTCTCTGGTCATTAAGGCTTTTTGGACTTAAGTAATAAACCAATATAGGCCTGGGACTACTATAAAGTGAGCCTAAAGGGCGGTTTTTGTTAAAGTTTTTTCCTTTTCAGGAGTTTCTGGACTTTTGTTTGTGCATGAGTTTCATGTTTGTATTTATTTATTTATTTATGTTTTTTACTTTTATAAGAAAAGTATGATGGATATGTATGACTCAAATACATAATAAAATATCTCCATTCCTGACGGGTGTGGTTGCAAGTTGGAGAGCTCTGCTGAGTTCCAGGAAGGCCAGAAAAGCCAGGGTCTTGATTGTCCCAGCCAGCCCAGGGAGGATGTCTGCTCCTGGGCCTGGCCCTGCAGGAGGAAGGCCCCCTGAGGGGCCTAGTACCGGTCCCAATCTCTCCACCATTGAGGACCTGGGAACAGCCCCAAAGATGGGGGAGAGCTATGGGGAATATAAAGACCGTATGGTGGTGCGAGTGAAGACCGTTGAGGAGGAAAAAGCTAAGCTGACCAAGTTAAGCATGGAGCTTAAAAAACTCCGGTCAAGTTATGACAGAGTCTGGAGCACCAAACGGCAATCTATGAAGCCGGGTCTGGAGGCCCTGGAGTAGAAGGTCTCGCAACAGACAAAGTATGTGGCAGCCCTCAAAAAAAAGAGCGGTGTACTAAAGGAAAAGTTTGGGAATGACAGCCGCTTCAGAGCGGCAAGGAGCAGGTGCATGGCGGCGGTGAGAGGCCCCGTGGGTGAAGCCTCTTCCATGGAGGAACTATTGCAAGAGCCAGTGATGAGAGGTGAGCTGGTGCAGGGGCTGGTTGAGCCCGCGGCACCAAATTTGGAAATGGCGCCAGCGGTTATGAAGGACGCCGAGGAATCCGGAAGTTCAGGCTCCATCCCCCTGGGACAGCAAGGAGCGGATTGGGGCGCCCAAGTGGAGGAGGCAGCTGGTGGATTGAGCTTCGTGCCGGAGGTGGAGCAGGCACTCCGCCCAGACCACTTCCGGTTCTCGTTAGAGTCTGACACGGAGGTGGAGGAGAAGACGCCAAAGCTGGCGAAGCCAACTGTCAGAGAGAGGGCCGTGTACGTCAAACTCCAGCGGAACCCCAACTCCCTAGAGAGCAGCCTGATGGAGAGGACAGGAGAGCCCACGGCTGAGAAGGACAGGCAGCGGGTCCCAGTGACATCAGTGGGTAATGTACTTCCGGACAGTGAGGGCATGACGGGCCCAGGTTTACAAGCAGGTGTGCCTGTTGTGCAGAGCTCCGCTGTGGAGCAAGAGAAGGGTGCCTCGATCTTCCCCCCTGTCAGTCCTTTTTTGGTCCCGCTAGGCCCCACCCCCCGGGGAAGTATTGTTGCGGAGGTGGTGGGTCCCGCCCCACCGGGCCCCCCTTCCCAGGGTCCCACCCACCGGAGTGTTGTCTCTGGCGGTTTGGGTCCCCAGGGTAGTGCTTTAGTGGCTGGGCAAAGTTCCCCTTTATTGTTTCCCTCCTCTCAAGGTCCCGCTCCCTTGGGTGCAGACCCCTTGGACCCCGCCCCATTGGGTACTGGTTCTGCTGGTCCTGCCCCTCAGAGTGTTAATGCAGCAGCTGTGGGTTCCCCCATGGAGGGTCCCCTTCCCCCTAGGGATAATATCTGCGGCTATGTTGGGTCCTTCCCCATCGGGGCCCCCTTTGCAGGGTACCGCCCCCCTGGATACTGCCCTGGTAGGTCCCGCCCCTTTGGGTGCTGGTGTAGGTGCTGTGACGGTGCAGAGTCATGCTCCTCAGGTTTCAGCCTCTGTCCTCCCTGTCCCCCCTGGTCCAGTCTCTTCTGCTGCAGGTGTTAAGCCGTTTTGAATTATTCAGCAGCAGTAAGAGGTGGGCAGGGGCCAGTGAGGTCGTTGCTGGTGCGGGCAGGTAATCTGCCCACTTCAGCAGTAAGAAGATATGTGGTACAGTTGAAATGGTCAGGGGAGGGGCCCCCTTTGAGTAGAAAGGAAGTAATCAATTGCGTCTTGGAGATGGGCTTCAAGGCAGCTGATATTTTTGCCTTTATAGCCCCAGTGGGGACTGGGGAATATGATGTCTCATTTGTGAGGCCAGAACAACTCGACTTATTCTGGCAACGTTATGAGGCTACCTATGTTCATAGTCCCAGGTGGGTGGGGTTGTCCCCCAAGCTGATATCGCGGCAAAATGTGATTAAAAAAGTGACCATTCTTGCGCGGAATGAGTCCATCCTGCCGTCAGACATTGTAGTATGATTGGGGAGGTTTGGGGACGTCCTAGGGGCCCTCAGCAAGGTGGTTGATGAGAGGGGGATTTGGACAGGAGGATGGACAACAACCCTGCGCTTGAGGGTGGAGGGCAATGTGCTGCAGCACATTCCCTCGTCTGCCTTCTTAGGGAGGGATAGAATTGTCATTTTATGCTGGTCAGCCCCGGGTGTGCCACAGGTGTGGTGCAAAGGGGCACTTTGCAGCCACATGTCTGGTAATAAAATGCTCTCTTTGTCAAGAGATCGGTCACTTGGCAAGAGATTGCAATGTTGTAAGGTGTAATCTCTGTGGGGTCTTAGGTCACACATATAACCAGTGCCCGGAGGCACTCCGCAAACTCCCGGCGGCAGAGATTGCTGCAGAGTTAGACAGGATGGATGCCGAGGAGGCGGAGGTGGCAGCGGAAAGGGCCAAGTCGGTCTCTGCAGCAGCCTTGGTGGAGCTAGGAGTTGCCTCCGTCGTCCCTCCTGTTGCAGTCTCCCCAGTTGTGTCCATCCCCAGCTAGTGTCCCGGTAGTGCTTCCTGTTGAGTCTGTCCCCCCTCCCAGTAAGGGGAAAAAACTGGCAGAGGCTGCCAGAGGGGCAGGGGTGGTGGGTGGAAAATCTAGGCCATCGGTGCCTGCTCCCCCTGTCCTTCTCCGGTTGAGGAGGGAAAAACTTAGTAGGGAATCTCATGGGTCCCAGGGCCCTGTTCAGGGTGAGCAGGGTGGGGTTCAGGTGGAGGAGGGGTGGACGGTGGTCGGGAGGCACAGCAAGCCGGTCCTCTCGCCTGCGGGGTCTGTCTCCTCTTTAGAAGTGGGAGACTTGGCCCTTAACAACATGTTTGGGACTCTGTCGGGGGAGGAGGAGGTGTCTGAGGATCCTGTCTCCCCGATGGAGGATGAGGAGGTAGGGGGGTCTCTCAAGAGGTCAGGGGACCCTTCTAAAAAGGTCAAGAAAAGGGTTAAGAAACGCCACTCTCAATTGTCTTTATGGCAGTTCCCGCTCCGATAAAGGTGGCAACTATTAATGTTGCCAGCATAAAGTCTGTGAGTGTTAGAGAGTCAGCCTTATTTTTGCTCAGCAGTGTTGATGCTAATGTTTTGTTTTTGCAGGAGACCAGGTTGCCCAGCTTGGCTGACATACATCTGGCCAAGCGGGAGTGGAGGCGTGGGCCCTCCTATTGGTCTCTTGCAGCTGAGCCTTACAGCGGAGTTGCGGTGCTTTTTACTGGTATGGTAACGTGCCGGCGGATTATTGAGGTGGAGATTGGACGATGTCTGATCCTAGATGTCCTTGTGAGGGGGCAGGAACTGCGCCTAATTAACATTTATGGACCACAGTCCAACTGGGACAGGAAATGCCTCTTCACAAAGATCAAGCCTTTCCTTTTTACGTCTTGGCTGGTGGTCTTTGGAGGTGATTTTAACACCATAACTAGGCCCAAGGACAGGAGGGGCTTCAATGACAGGCTGGGATATGATAGCGTTTTTCTGAATGCTATAGTCAGGGAAGCAGGTCTGGTGGACGCCTTGGTTAAGAGCAGCCCAGACAGCACTGGTTTCACGTTTAGGAGAGGTAATAGTCAGAGTAGGATAGACAGGTTTTTTTTGAAGGAGGACTCTGCCTTCTTGGCACCCGAGTGTCGGGCAGTGGAGTTTTCTGACCACCTTATGCTTACTGTGACTTTGAATGTTTCAGACACGCCGCGGAGAGGGAAGGGCATCTGGAGGTTGAATTCGTCTCTGCTGGAAGACGAGGAGGTGAGACAATCCTTCGAGGAGTTCTTTCAGGCTCAGGAGACTGTGCTGGATCTCTGCAACAGTAAGTCGGAGTGGTGGGAACTTACCAAGGTGCGGATTGGCAGGTTTTTCAAGGCCATAGGTAAAAGGAGGCAGTTTGATAAGTACATCGCCTACCAACGGTTGCGGAGGAAGCTCGACCGCCTTGTTTCTAGCGGTGGAGATTCTGGGGCAATCTCAGAGGCCAAGCTTCTCCTCAGGAAGTACCAGTATGACCGGCGTACCTCTTTGGTTCTGGAGAGGGATTATGGGAAGTACCACTCGCCCGACCCTTTCCAGAATTGCAAACAGAGTGCAGCGATTAAGACGGTCTCTGCCCTAAGGGATAGTACGGGGTCCCTGACAAGATCCAGGTCACGGATCCTGGAGGTCTCTAGGTCCTTTTATGAGGACTTGCTGGGTGAGAAGTGCCTCGACCGGACAAGGATGTTGAGCTTTTTGGAGTCTACACCGGGTCTGGACGGTAATGTTCCGCTTGCGAATTTGACTGGGGGGATTACTGCAGAAGAGGTGGTCAAAGCCATCGATAGTCTGGCCATTAGGAAGACTCCTGGGCCAGATGGCCTGACAGCCGAGTTTTTAAAACCTTTAAGTCCAGCTTGGCACCTCGCCTTGCAGAGGTTTACAACTGCTGTCTGGATGAGGGGTCCCTCCCTCCCTCCCTCCATGAGGCAGTCTGCAGTGATTCTCTTGTCAAAGTGTAAGGATCCTTCGGCTATTGAGAATTGGCACCCCATTAGCCTTCTCAACGTCGATAGAAAGGTTCTGGCTAAGATCTTGTTCTGGCGCCTGTCATCAGTGGCGGATGGCTTGCTTTCACATCAGCAACATTGCTCGGTCCAGGGCAGGAGTACCTTCACAGTGGTGTTAGCTGTCCGGGAGGCCCTGGAGCAGTGTAAGGCTGAAGGATGGGGAAAGTTTCAGCTAGCAGTGGACCAGGCTAAGGCTTTTGACCGAGTTAATCATGAGTACCTCTGGCATCTCCTGGACCGATATGGTTTGGAGGGGAGGTTCATTGGCTGGCTGAAGACGTTGTATAGGGAGGCTGAGACCTTCATGTTGGTGAATGGCTGGGTTGGGCGACCCTTTGGAGTTGGATCTGAGGTGCGCCAGGGGTGCCCGCTGAGCCCTTTGCTCTACGCCTTTGCCATCGACCCCTTCGTCAGGAGGCTAGATGGTGGGGCGGTGAGTGGGGTGCCGGTGGGGTCTGCTGGCGATCCGCCCCTGAGGGTCGTGGCTTATGCTGATGATGTTTCTGTTTTCATCTCTGGACCGGAGGAGGCGCAGGAGGTGGTTTCAGTGATGGATCAGTATTCCGAGGCATCAGGTTCCAAGGTCAACCAGGATAAATGTGAAGTTCTCTGGATGGGTAGGGAGGGTGAGAGCTTCTCACTCCCGGACACCTTCCTGGTGCCTCAACAGAGTATCAAAGTTTTGGGCATTAATTTCGGCCCTGCTGAATACAGCAAGTTAAATTGGGAAACCAAACTGTCGGATGCCGAGGTCAAAGTGAGATGCTGGAAGGGGTGGCGGCTCTCCTTGAGGGAAAGGGTTGATTTGATCAAGACTTTCCTGCTCCCCATCTTTTTATACGTCAGCTTCATCTGCCTCTTGCCAGAGTCGCTCTATATGAGGATCTACAGCTGTTTCTTCCAGATGTTATGGGGGAATCGGCTGAACCTTGTCAGGAGGGATGTGACCTACTCATCCAGGCGGGAGGGTGGCCTAGGTATGGTCAACCCGGTGGTTTTCTTCTCTCTGATGTTCCTGAAGCATAATCTTGGCAGCATGTTGGTAGAGAGACCACCTGCATGGGTAGGACTGTTCCTGATCTGGTTTGGACCCTTTCTGAGCAGTTGGGAAAGTGGCGGGCCAGTGAGAAGCCTGCGGGTCAAGCATGGTAAGCTCCTGGCTTATGCGGCCCCGTGCCTGAAGTTACTCCGGTGGTGGCATGTGACTGCGGAGGAGGTCAGGTCCCTCCCCAGGAGACTCCTGGGTGAGAGGATTGTGGCGACCGCTTTCCATGCGCCGTTGGCCTTGAGAGATTGCCCAGGCCATGTTATGAGGGCTGCGTTTGATAAATCTGGAGCGGATCCCCTTGAAGTTGAGGGACCAGGCCTGGCCCGCCTTCCATGCCAGGCTTTACGTGAGGGGTAACCTGAAGTACCGTCCTCCGGATGACCGTGGTTGTCCGAGGTCAGAGTGTCGGGGTAAAGTGGAGACTACGGACCACTTCTTGCTTCGGTGCCCCTTTAACGTAGAAGTGTATCAACAGGTGGGTGGAGCTCTGGGTGTTCCTTTCCTCCATCGCATGTCTTATGCGGAGTGGGTGTATGGAGCATTCAAAGGTCGCTCAGGTTTTGATTTGGACACTGTTTTTAGTCAGTTTAGTGGCCTGGTACTACACATGGATGGCACGGTGTCAGGTATCCATTCGGCAGAAAATCCTCCCTGTTCAGGTGGTGGTGATTGACATCCTGGGTGAGGTTGGGAAAATTTGGGGCCTTGAGAAAGACAGGCTGCGGCAAAGGGCTTGGATGCAGGCGTGGAGGAACATCAAGCCTGTGGCTGCTGTCTGTTGATCTCGGATGGTGGGATAGGTCCCTGGTTTCCGCCTCTTTCACCCCCCTAGATTTTGCAGATAAGGTCTTTTTGATGAAAGGTTGGCAGGGGTAGGGCACTGAAGGTCTACGGGTTTTTTAATCCTTCTCTTGCAGTGTATGTGATTGTTATTGTCTTCTTAGTTATTATTATTGTATAGTTAGGCCATAATGGCCATATGCAGCAGTTATATATGGAAATTGCATGAGTCTGTTTAAGAATCTGAAACAGTGGTTGCTGTTCTTTTGGCCATAAGGGCCTATGTATATATCTATGTGTGAGTTTCCCTTTCAGGAATTTGACTCTTACATTATGGGCTGTAAAGGCTAAGTTTATTATGTTTTTTGTTCCCCAGGGACTTTTGGGACTTTTTTTTCCGTTTCAGTTCATGTGTTATGTTTGTACTTATTTATATATTTATATTTTATATTTTTGTAAAAAAAAGTTAATACTGGTTATGTATGACACAATACATATCAATAAATATTTCCATTCCTGACAGCGTGTGGAGGGGTTGTGCTGATCTGTGCGCTGCTGAGCTCCAGGAAGGCCTGAAAAGCCTGGGGCTAAAGTGCTCTGCCCAGCCCAGGCAGGATGGTGGATCCTGGGCCTGGGTCCAATACGGGGAGGCCCCCGGAGGGGTCTAGTATCGGTCCCAGCTTTCCAACAGTGGAGGACCTGGGAACGGCCCCTAGGAAGGGTGAGAACTACTCGCAGTATCGGGTCCGTGTGGCTGCCTGGGCCAAGGCGGTGGAGAAGGAAGAGGCCAAGCTCGTTAAGCTCAGTTTGGAGCTGAAGAAGCTCCGGTCACAGTATGACCGTGTATGGAGCTCCAAACGCAAGGCAATGAAGCCAGGCCTGGAAGCATTGAAGCAGTGTGTTTCCCTGCAGGAAAAATATGTGGCGGCGTTGAAGCGCAAGAGTGGAATCCTCTGGGAAAAGTACCAGAATGACGCCAGATTCAAGGCAGCGAGAAGCCACAGTATTGCAGCTGTGAGGGGCCCGGCGGAGGAGGCCTCCTCCGAGGAAGAATTGTCAGAGGAGCTCATGCTGGAAGGTGAGCAGGTGCAGGGGCCGGCTGAGCCCGCTGCATCTTCCCAGCATGGCACTGATCCCAATAAGGAAGATGCAGTGGCCGTGGCAAGCGCGGGAGAGTCTGGTTCCCTCCCCCTTGGGCAGCAGCAGTCGGCTGATTGGGGGACACGGATGGAGGAAGCGGAGGCAGCGGGAGAGCTTTGCTTCAAGGTGGAACTGGGGCAGGTACTACAGGCGGATGCCTTCCGCTTTGCTTCGGAGGAGTCTGATGGCGAAGTGGAGGAAGTAGCGTCACGGAAGCTGCCGAAGCCAGTTCTAACAGAGCGGGCAGTGTATGTGAAGCTCGAGCGTATGCCTAACGCTCTGGAGAGTGGCCTACAGGCAAGAGCTGGAGGACCGGCGGTTAAGGACGTGGTGCAGGACTCTGACGCATTGGGTGGTAATGTGCCTGGTAATGTAGCGGTGGCTGGGGATGCATGTGTTGGAGGGTCTGTGGTGAGGGCTCCTTCTGTAAGTTGGGGGATTGGTGTTACTGCCCCTGTCAGTGCTCCGGTCCAGGTCCTGCCTAGTCCCGGTCCCTTGGGAGTGGTGGTTGCTCCTGAAGCAGTGCCTAGTTCCCCTGGTCCTCTTGCTATTGCTCAGGTCTCCCTAGGGTCTGTGGTGCGGAGTCTCACCTCTGCTGGTCCAATCCCTCGGCCTTTGACCTCTGCTGAGCCTGTTTCATCTGGGGTTGGCCCTACAGTCTCAGCTGTTCTGGCTGTGGCCCCTCCTGTTTCAGATCCCTCTGCAGTGGGTACCTCTATGACCAGGCCCGCTTTGAGTTATTCGGTGGCATTAAGAGGGGGTCAGGAGTCAGCTAGGCCACTCCAAGCAAGGGTGGGGAACCTGCCAACATCTGCGGTTCGCAGGAATGTAGTACAATTAAAATGGACCAGGGAGGGTCCCCCTCTGAGTCGCAAAGAGGTTATAGACCGGGTCCTAGAAATGGGATTCCGGGTGGTCGACATTTTTGCCTTCTTGTCCTTTGTAAGGGCAGATCAGCTCGACCTTTTCTGGCAAAAATTTGAGGCCACCTATGTCAACAGCTCCAGGTGGGCGGGTCTCACCCCAAAGCTTATTTCACGTCAGAACGTGATTAAAAAGATGACCATTCTCGTCTGGAACTAGTCTGTTCCGGCCTCAGATATAGTTGTCTGGCTGGGGAGATATGAGATGTGTTGGGACCCCTTCAGAAAATTTTGGATGATAGGAAAATCTGGACGGGGGGATGGACGGCACATGTCCGTTTGAGGGTGGTCGGTCACGTCCTGCAAAACATCCCCTCCTCAGCCTTCTTGGGGAAAGACCAGCTGATCATTTTTTATCCGGGTCAGCCTCGGGTGTGCCACAGATGTGGTGGCAAGGGGCATTTCGCCGCCACCTGTCCTGTTATTAGGTGTTCCCTATGCCAGGAAATCGGTCACTTGGCGAGGGACTGCAACCAGATTCATTGCAATCTCTGTGGTATTTTAGGACACTCCTATAGTCAATGTCCTGAGGCTCTACGCAACTTGCCTATAGATGAGTTGGCAGCAGAGCTGGACCGGATGGACGCTGAGGAGGCTGAGTTGGGGGCGGAGAGGGCTGGCGTGGCTTCTGCAGTGTTTTCCGGGGCAGGATGGGAGGCGTCTGAGACCCAGCCCATTTCAGTTACCCCTGCTGAGCCTGATCCAGTAGAGTCCCCTGCAGTCCCTTCTGTAGCACCTGTCCCCCTTCCCAGGAGAGGGAGGAAATTGGTTGAGGCCGCCAAAGGGGCGGGGGGTGGTTGAGTTAGGATCTGGGTCTGCTGTGCCTGTTCCCCCAGTCCTTCTCCCTCTCAGGCGGAGTGGGAGGGGTCTCTCGGGAGGCTCATGGTCCTGTTCGGGAGGAGCGGGATGGGGTTCAGGTGGAGGAGGGTCGGTCCCTTGTGGGGAAGCGGAATCAGACTGTCCTTTCAGAGGCGGGGTCAGTCTCCTCCTTGGAGATGGAAGACTTGGCCTAGGATAATAGGTTTGGGGCTCTGTCGGGGGAGGAAGGGGGGCTTCTAGTGACCCCACGTCCCCGATGGAGGATGAGGAGGGAGGTGGGTCCCTGAAGAGGGTGAGGGATCCTGCTCGAAAGTCCAGAAGGAAGGTCAAGAAACGCCTTTCTCAATCTCCTTAATGGCAGTTCCCGCTCCGTTGAAGGTGGCAACCATTAATGTTGCCAGCCTGAAATCTGTAAGTGCACGAGAAACAGCCTTATTTTTGATCAGTGGTATGGATGCTGATATTTTCTTTTTGCAGGAGACCAGGTTGTCCAGCTTGGCGGATATACACCTGGCCAAGCGGGAGTGGAGGCGTGGGCCCTCTTACTGGTCTCTTGCGGCTGAGCCTTACAGCGGGGTTGCGGTTCTTTTTACCGCCATGGTAACGTGGCGGTGGGTTATTGAGGTGGAGATTGGAAGATGTCTGATCCTGGATGTCCTTGTGGGGGGGGCAGGAACTGCATCTGATTAATGTTTATGGGCCACAGTCCAAGTGGGACAGGAAATGCCTCTTCACAAAGATTAAACTTTTCCTTTTTACGTCCCAGCTGGTAGTCTTTGGAGGTGATTTTAACACCGTAACTAGACCCAAGGACAGGAGAGGCTCCAATGACAGGCTGGGATATGACAGCATTTTTCTGAATGCTATAGTCAGGGAGGCAGGTGTGGTGGATGACTTGGTTAAGAGCAGCCCAGACAGCACTGGTTACACATTTAGGAGAGGTAATAGTCAGAGTAGGATAGATAGGTTTTTTTTGAAGGAGGACTCTGCCTTTTCGGCACCTGAGTGTCGGGCGGTGGAGTTTTCCGATCACCTTATGCTTACTGTGACTAAATATTTCAGACACGCCACTGAGAGGGAAAGGCATCTGGAGGCTGAATTCGGCCCTGCTGGAAGATGAGGAGGTGCGACAATCCTTTGAGGAGTTCTTTCAGGCCCAGGTGACCGTGCTGGATTTCTGCAACAGTAAGTCGGAGTGGTGGGAGCTTACTAAAGTGCGGATCGGCAGGTTTTTCAAGGCCATAGGTAAGAGAAAGCAGTTTAACAAATATAAAGCCTACCAACGGTTGCGGAGGAAGTTCGGCCGCCTTGTTTCTAGCGGTGGATATTCTGGGGCAATCTCGGAGGTTGAGCTTCTCCTCAGAGAGTATCAGTATGACCGGCGGACCTCTTTGGTTCTGGAGAGGGATTATGGGAAGTACCACTTGCCCGACCCTTTCCAGAACTGCAAACAGGGTGCAGCTGTTAAGACGGTCTCTGCCCTGAGGGATGGTATGGGGTCCCTGACAAGATCCAGGTCAGGGATTCTGGAAGTCTCTAGGTCCTTTTATGTGGACTTGCTGAGTGAGAAGCGCCTCGACCGTACAAGGATGTTGAGCTTTTTGGAGTCTACACCGGGTCTGGAGGGTAGCGTCTCGTCTGCAAGTTTGACTGGGGAAATTACTGCAGAAGAGGTGGCCAAAGCTATTGACAATCTGGCCATTAAGAGGACTCCTGGGCCAGACGGTTTAACAGCTGAATTTTTTAAGACCTTTAAGTCCAGCTTGGCGCCTCGCCTTGCAGAGGTTTACAATTGCTGTTTGGATGAGGGATCCCTCCCTCCCTCCATGAGGCAGTCTGCAGTAATCCTGTCAAAGGGTAAGGATCCTTTGGCTATTGAGAACTGGTGCCCCATTAGCCTGCTCAATGTCGATAGAAAGATTCTGGCCAAGATCTTGTTCTGGCGCTTGTCGTCAGTGGCAGGCGGTTTGCTTTCTCGTCAGCAGCATTGCTCATTCCAGGGCAGGAGTACCTTCACAGCTGTGTTAGCTGTCCGGGAGGCTCTGGAACCATGTAAGGCTGAAGGATGGAGAAAGTTTTTGCTGGCAGTGGACCAGGCAAAGGCCTTTGATCGGGTTGATCATGAATACCTCTGGCATCTCCTGGACCAGTAGGGTTTGGAGGGGAGGTTCATTGGCTGGTTGAAGACATTATACAGGGAGGCTGAGAGTTTCATGTTTGTGAATGGTTGGGTTGAACGGCCCTTTGGGGTTGGATCGGGGGTGTGCCAGGGGTGCCCGCTGAGTCATCTGCTCTATGCCTTCGCTATCGACCCCTTCGTCAGGAGGCTAGATGGTGGAGCGTTGGGTGGGGTGCTGGTGGGTGCTGCTGGTGATCCACCCCTGAGGGTCGTTGCCTATGCTGACGACATTTCTGTTTTCATCTCTGGAACTGAGGAGGCGCAGGAGGTGGTCTCGGTGATGGACCAGTATGCTGAGGCGTCTGGCTCCAAGGTCAATCAAGGCAAATGTGAAGTTGTTTGTATTGGTAGGGAGGGTCAGATCTTCTCACTTCCGGACGCCTTCCCAGTGCCTCAACAGAGTGTAAAAATCTTAGGCATCAATTTTGGCCTTGCTGATTATGGCAAGTCAAATTGGGAAGCCAAACTGTCTGATGCTGAGGTCAAGGTGAGATGCTGGAAGGGGTGGCGGCTCTCCTTGAGGGAAAGGGTTCACCTGATCAAGACTTTCCTGCTTCCTGTATTTTTGTATGTCAGCTTCGTCTGCCTCTTGCCAGAGTCGCTCTATACGAGGGTCTACAGCTGCTTCTTCCAGATGTTATGGGGAACAGGCTGAACCTTGTTAGGAGGGACGTAACTTACTCATCTAGGCGGGAGGGTGGCCTAGGTATGGTCAACCCAATAGTATTCTTCTCTCTGATGTTCCTGAAACATAATCTTGGGAGTATGTTAGCAGAGAGATTGCCTTCATGGGTAGGACTGTTCCAGATCTGGTTTAGGCCCTTTCTGAGCAGTTGGGAGAGTGAGAAGCAGTGAGAAGCCTGAGGGTCAAGCACAGTAAGCTCCTGGCTTATGTGGCCCTGTGCCTGAAGTCCGATCCCTCCCTAGGAGACTCCTAGGTGAGAGGATTGTGGCGACCGCTTTCCATGCGCCGTTGGCCTTGAAGGATTGCCCAGGGCATATCATGAGGGAGGGTTTACGTTTGTTAAATCTGGAACGGATTCCCTTGAAGCTTAGGGACCTGGCCTGGCTCGCCTTTCATGGCAGACTTTACGTGAGGGGCAACTTGAAGTGCCGTTCTCTGAATGGTTGTCCGAGGTCGAAGTGTCAGGGTGAAGTGGAAACTGTGGACCACTTCCTGCTTCAGTGCCCCTTTAACTTAGAAGTGTACAGAGAGGTTCAGGTGGTCAGAGCCCGCTGCACCTTCTCCAAAGATGGCGGCTATTGATATGGAGGACGCCGAGGATGCGGGGATTTCGGAGTCCCTCCCACTCGGGCAGCGCTCTGCCGATTGGGGAACCTTGGTGGAGGAGGCGGAGTCAGCGGAACCGGCTGGAGCTCTCAGTTTCTCGGAGGAAGTGAAGGCGGGTCTACAGGCACATCACTTCCGGTTCTCGTCGGAAGAGTCAGGGGATGATGGAGATGACGTCATGCCACGGAAGCCGGCGAAGGTGTTTACCAAAGAGCGGGCAGCCTATGTGAAGCTCCATCGCATCCCCAGCTCAGTGGAGAGTGGGCTGCTGATCAAGGCGGGGAAACCGGTACCTGTGGACGTGGTTAAGGACTCTGCTCAGCTGGGTAATGTGCCGGAGGATTGCCCCTTCAGTCCTTGCCCTGCCGGGTCCCGCACCCCGGAAAGGCAGTGGTGCTCCGGGTGTGGTGTTAGTCTCTCTGGGTTTCCCGGTTGGGGTTATAGTCTCCCCAGGTCAAGTTGCTAAGTGTGTCCCCCCTGTCAGGGTGAGCTCCCAGCTTCTGTGTTTTTTGGGTTCTGGTATGTCTGAGTCGGCCCAGGTGGGCCCTGTACTCCCTGTTGTGGCTCCCCCGTTCCTGAGCCTTCTGTTTCTGGGGCCCTGGTGGCAGGTATTCCGGCAGTACAGCCTGTGAGTTATTCAGCTGTGGTGAGAGGCGGCCAAGAGCGAGCTAGGCCGTTCCAGGCTCGTGCGGGGAACCTGCCCACCTCGGCAGCACGTAGGAACGTAGTCCAGCTCAAATGGACCAGGGAGGGCCCCCCATTAAGCCGCAGGGAGGTAATAGACAGGGTGCTGGAGATGGGCTTTAGAGCGATAGATATCTATGCTTTCATAGCCCCTGTTGGAACAGGGGAGTACGATGTTTCATTCATGCGGCCGGAGTTGCTAGACTTATTCTGGCAAAAGTATGAGGGGGGTATGCTCAGAGCCCGAGGTGGGCTGATCTTGCCACAAAACTCATTTCCAGGCAGAATGTTATAAAAAAAAGTTACCATCCTGGCCCGGAATGAGTCAGTGCCGGCGTCGGACATCGTGGTGTGGTTGGGGAGGTATGAGGACGTTATGGGGCCCCTGCACAAGATCCTTGATGAGAGAAAGATCTGGACGGGCGGGTGGATGGCCACAGTGCGGCTGCGAGTTGAAGGGAACGTGTTGCAGCACATCCCTTCCTCTGCCTTTCTTGGAAGGGATAGGCTAGTTGTTTTTTATGCAGGCCAGCCACGGGTGTGCCACCGCTGCGGTAGCAAGGGGCATTTTGCGGCCATGTGCCCAGTAGTGCGCTGCTCCCTGTGCCAAGAGATTGGGCACTTGGCCAGGGACTGTAATGAGATAAGGTGTAACCTGTGTGGCACCCTTGGCCACTCGTACAGCCAGTGTCCTGAGGCTCTCCGCAACCTGCCAGAAGGTGCACTTGATGCTGAGTTGGATCGGATTGACGCTGAGGAGGCTGAGTTAGAGGCAGAGAGGAGGGCTGTTTCAGCTCTGGTGGCGGAGCCAGCAGAGGGAGGGGAAGTCTCTGAGGCCCCTTCGGTGGTAATTGCCCCTGGTGAGTCTGTCCTGGTCCGGTCCCCTGTAGTCCCTTCTCCTGTAAGTTCCCCTGCTGTGTCTGCTCCCCCTCCAGGGAAAGGGAGAAAGTTGGTGGAGGCTGCCAGGGGGGCAGGGGTGGTGGGCCCTAGGTCAGGTCAGGCCAAGTTAGGGCCTTCTGCGCTGGCTCTCCTGGTTCTCCTTCCCCTTAGGAGAGGTAAGGCCCCTAAGGAGTGTCCCCAGGTTGCCCAAGGTAACTGCCAGAGTAGGATAGACAGGTTTTTTTTGAAAGAGGACTCTGCTTTCTTGGCACCTGAGTGTCGGGCGGTGGAGTTCTCTGACCAACTTATGCTTACTGTGGCTTTGAATCCTTCAGGCATGCCGCTGAGAGGGAAGGGCATCTAGAGATTGAATTCGGCTCTGCTGTCCGGGAGGCTCTGGAACGGTGTAAGGCTGAAGGATGGGGAAAATACTTTCTGGCAGTGGACCAGGCAAAGGCTTTTGATCAGGTCTATCATGAGTACCTGTGGCATCTCCTGGACCGGTACGGTTTGGAGGGGGGTTTCATTGGCTGGCTGAGGACGTTATACAGAGAGGCCAAGAGCTTCATGTTGGTGAATGGCTGGGTTGGGCAGCCCTTTGGGGTTGGATCTGGGGTGCGCCAGGGGTGCCCGCTGAGCCCCTTGCTCTATGCCTTTGCCATTGGTCCTTTAGTTTCGTTAGGAGGTTAGATGGTGGGGCGGTGAGCGGGCTGCCGGTGGGCGCTTCTGGGGATCCTCTGAGGGTCATAGCTTATGCTGATGACTTTTCTGTCTAAATCTCTGGACCAGAGGAGGCGCAGGAGGTGGTCTCAGTTATGGATCAGAATGCCGAGGCATCAGGTTCCAAGGTCAACCAGGACAAATGTGAAGTTCTCTGGATGGGTAGGGAGGGTGAGAGCTTCTCACTTCTGGACACCTTTCCAGTACCTCAGCAGAATGTGAAAATTTTAGGTATCAATTTTGGCCCTGCTGATTACAGCAAGTCAAATTGGGAGACCAAACTGTCTGTTGCCGAGGTCAAAGTGAGATGCTGGAAGGGGTGGTGGCTCTCCTTGAGGGAAAGGTTGACCTGATTAAGACCTTTCTGATCCCAGTGTTTCTGTATGTCAGCTTTGTCTGCCTCTTGCCAGAATTGCTCTATACGAGGATTTACAGCTGTTTCTGCCAGATGTTATGGGGGAACAGGCTGAACCTTGTTAAGCGTGATGTAACTTACTCATCCAGGCGGGAGGGTAGCCTAGGTATGGTCAACCCGGTGGTTTTCTTTTCTCTGATGTTTTTGAAACATAACTTTGGTAAGTTTGCTCTCACCTCAACGACAACCACCTCCTCGATCCCCTACAGTCTGGCTTCTGTCCCCTACACTCCACCGAAACCGCCTTACTCAAACTCTCCAACGACCTTCTAACCGCCAAAGCTAATGGCCACTATTCAGTGCTCCTACTTCTTGACCTCTCTGCGGCCTTCGACTCATGAGCTTATCTCATATTATCGATATATTGATGATGTAATTATCATATGGAAGGGAAGTAGCCAATTGTTAATTGAGTTTTTGAATGGATTAAATAATAATGTAAAAAATATCAAATTTTCCTGGACATATGATAATGAAAAAATTAATTTCTTAGATCTCAACATCATTAACCAACAAGGGAAGATCTGTACAAATACTTATTTTAAGGAAGTGGATCGTAATGGATTCATACCATCAGACAGTTGCCATCACCGCCCATGGCTCTATAACATACCTAAGGGCCAATTAGTGAGATTGAGAAGGAATTGTTCTGAAAAGGAAGAATATAAGAAACAAGCTAAGATTATGGGAGATAAGTTTATTAAAAAAGGCTACCCTGAAAAAGAAATAGAGAAGAGAATAATTGAAGTTCAAAACATGGAGAGGGAGTTGTTGATTGTGGACAAGAATAAAAAGGAAAATTTTGATAGTCAAATGGCAATTATTTTAGACTATAATGTCCATCACAAGAAAATTGAGAAAATAGTTGCCAAACATTGGTCCATCCTTAAAACTGACCCTGATTTGAATAAAATTGTGGGAGACAATCCAAAATTTATATATAGGAAGGCGCCTTCCCTTAGGACGAGACTAGTAAAAAATGTACTCGATCCGCCAGTTAAGAAGAAGAGTATCACATTTCTTGACCAAGTCGGTTTCTTTCCGTGTCGACACTGTTATGCATGCAGAGAAACAAAGGGTAAAAATGGTAAACGTATATAAATATATATAAAGAAATCATCAAATCATAAGTCCAGAAAAAAATATATATGTGCCAATACCACAAAAAAATATAAAAAAACTTTTAAGTGCAAAAAACTTTTGTGCAAAAAAAGTGTCTAAATATGAAGAATTTCACCAAAAAAACTTGATAATATAATGGCAGATCATCCATAAATATATCTTCAGAAACGGAAACTCTACAACACACCGATCCTCATCGATCGAAATAACAGGATGAAAAACTTTGTAGTTAATCGAAAATCCACTTCTCCAATAGATAAAAGACCACCTTCAATCGTATCCATGGGGGGAAATGCCAAGCACTCGAGAGAAACAGAAAGACTTCATGGTGCAATATTATAAAAACCAATTCCTTTATTAGGTGTTCATTGCACTTACTCAAGAGGTGTCCCAGCCGACACCAGCATCAACAGCATAACAGCAATCACATAAACGAGCCTGGCTACTCAGCACATGCGCAGTAGCTGGCAGCCAAAAACGTAATGACGTCACATCAATCAAGCTCCGCCCTACGCGTTTCGTCATCGACGTCCTCACGGACGTCGTGATAATACAGTCCTATGTATGTGAGTGCAGGACTTCAACAAGATGTCCGCCGTAAGTCCGCCCTCACTATGGAATTCAATTAGGCTTTCCCTATAAATACAATTGAGTCACCAGGGGGCGGTAACCCTGATGAAGTCACGACGCACGTGACGCAACGCGTCGGTTTGTCATTCCTGGTGACGCATGTCCGGACGCCGCGGCCATATTGGATTCCTCAGTGCATGCAGATTTACCCATAGGTTGTGGTAAAAACGCTTGTTGATCAAGAGGACCATGTGAGTGTAATTATTTGTTGCTTCACCCTTTCTTAACCACTTCCCGACCGGCCGTTGTATATAAATGGCCGGAAGGTGGCACTGCAGGGTCGGGTGGCCGTCTATAAACGGCCTCCCCGCACCCTGCTTGTGCGCGCTCCCTGGGAGCGCGCAGCACCGCGATCCGGTGCCCGCTGTGTCCTCCGGACACAGTGAAACACCGATCGTCGGACGGGACCTCTGTACGAGGTCCCGATCATGTGATCACTGATTGGCCAATCAGTGATCACATGCAAAGTAGTAAGCAAGATGTCACTTCTGACATCATTGCTTACTATGTGTGAAATCTGTGAATGATCACAGAGGTCACATGGTACAAGGCTATTCACAAAAGCCTTGTACCATGTGACAAGCTGTGACCAATCACAGCTCACTCAGTTCTTCTCAATGAGTGCAAGAATGCACACAGAGAAAAAGAGAAATGATTGCTTTTACATCCTATATGGGTGTAAAAGCAATCGGTGTAAAAAAAAAAAATCTTCATCACCCCTCACAAGTAGTACAGTGTCACCATGGTGACACTGTACTGCTAGGGTGACAGTATGTAAAAAAAAAAAAATAAATAAAAAATAATAATATAAAAATGTAAAAAAAAATGTTTAAAAATTATAATTTTTGCTTATAAACTAATTTGGATTTTTTTACTAAAAAGATAACGGAATAAATTTTGGCTAAGATTTATGATGAAATATTATTTATTTGCAAAATTTTATAAAAAAAACACTTTTTTTCAAAATTTTTGGACATTTCATTTACATAGCAAAAAAAATACAAATCCCAGTGGTGAATAAATACCACCAAAATAAAGCTTTATCTATCTCAAAAAAATGGTAAAAAATTCATTTGGGTACAGTGTTGCATGACCGCGCAATTGTCATTCAAAGTGTGATAGCGCTAAAAGCTGAAAATTGCCCTGGTCAGGAAGGGGGTAAAAGTGTCCGGTCTGGAAGTGGTTAATAAATATACTACACTATGGAAAGTTTTATGTCTTTCTATGAGTCTGAATAAGAGAGGAGGAGAAATAAGGAGTCTGCCAGAGGAGATACACCACTGAGGTGGAAACTGCTTTGGGGCCCTGTGTGGGTCAAGGAGGGGAGGTGAGCAGGCATTGCTGCCATTTGGAGGAGATTACTTGCACCTAGAAGTGGAGATCACGTGTGTTTTCTAAAAGCACAGTCACATGCATGGACATTTTTTCTGTTTCACTTATGATGTATATGTAATGTGTATGAATTAGGCACTACTTTATGTGGATAATTAATTTTATATTCACTAATTTATTCACATTTGGTTATGTATTGAAATATGTTATTTGCACGGCATAATAGGTTTTTATAGTGTGTGTTGAATCACTATAGCTTAATTATATATTCGGTTGCACTATTTTTTTTCTCCCACCAGAGGGATGTATTAGAGTGTATTATATAGATTTGTCACACAGGAGTATCAGATTTACATTAATTTATTTTTAATAATTCTTTTTTGAATGCACTTTATTTTATTTATTTATGAGATATAAGCGCTTCACTATTTTTTCTTTTTCTTCTACACAGTCTACCACTCCTCCTCCTCAAAAAACTACACTCCCTCGGCCTCAGAGATTCTGCTCTCTCCTGGCTCTCAATCCTACCTGTCACAACGGTCTTTCAGCGTTGCCTATAATGCTACCACCTCCCCCTCACTCCCCCTCTCTGTTGGGGTCCCTCAAAGCTCTGTCCTTGGGCCCCTTCTCTTCTCCATCTACACCTCCTCCCTTGGCCAACTCATACACTCTCACGGCTTCAACTACCACCTCTATGCCGACGACACACAAATCTATCTCTCAACCCCCACCTCACCCCCTCGGTCTCTGCCCGAATCACACACCTACTGAGCGACATATCAGATTGGATGTCGCTCCACTTCCTTAAACTGAACCTCTCCAAAACCGAGTTTCTTCTCTTCCCCCCAGCCCGGACCCCACCCCCCATTGACTTCTCCATCACATCCAACAACGCCTATATCAAACCCGCCCTGCAGGCCAGAGTACTTGGTGTAATTCTGGACTCCAACCTATCCTTCCAGCCCCAAGTCCAATCTTTAACAAACTTGTGCAGACTCCACCTCCGCAACATCGCCAAAATACGAGCGTTCCTAACCCCAGAAACCACTAAACAGCTCATCCACTCCCTCATCGTATCACGACTCGACTACTGCAACTCCCTCCTCACTGGCCTGCCTCGCCGCTGGCTATCCCCGCTTCAGTTGATCCTGAATACGGCTGCCAGACTCATTCACCTTTCCAACCGCTCCGTTTCCGCCACCCCCCTCTGCCAATCCCTCCACTGGCTTCCGATTGCGCAACGGATCAAATTCAAAATCCTAACATTGACGTACAAAGCCGTCCACCATACTGCCCCGAACTACATCACTGACCTAATATCCAAGTACCGCCCAGCACGCACACTCCACTCCTCACAAGACCTCCTTCTCTCTAGTTCCCTGGTCTCCTCCTCCCATGCCCGCCTCCAGGACTTCTCTAGGGTGTCACCCATCCTCTGGAACTCCCTGCCCCAACCCATCAGATTATCACCTACTCTCCTCTCCTTTAGGCGCACCCTGAAAACCCATCTCTTCAGGGAAGCCTACCCTACCCCCTGCTAACTTGACCGACCTCCTCCACTCTTCCTACCACTCCATCCCCCACAGCTATCTCCTCCTGTACCACTATCCCCTCCCTCCTAGATTGTAAGCTCGAAAGAGCAGGGCCCTCAATCCCCTCATGTTTTGCGTTGTATTGGTATTGTTCTGTCACATGTTCTGTCCCCCTTTGTAATGTACAGCGCTGAACGAACTATTGGCGCTTTATAAATACTGTATAATAATAATAATAATAATATGCTGGCAGAGAGACCACCTGCATGGGTAAGACTTTTTCGGGTCTGGTTTAGGCCCTTTCTGAACAGTTGGGAGAGTGGCGGGCCAGTGAGAAGCCTGCGGGTCAAGCATGGTGAGCTCCCGGCTTACGTGGCCCCATGCCTGAAGTTACTCCAGCGGTGGCATGTGATGGCGGGAGAGGTCAGATCCCTCCCTAGGAGGCTCCTGGGTGAGCGGATTGTGACGTCTACTTTCCATGCTCCGTTGGCCTTGAAGGTTTGCCCAGGCCATATCATGAGGGAGGGTTTACATTTGTTAAATCTGGAACGGATTCCCTTGAAGTTTAGGGACCTGGCCTGGCTCGCCTTTCATGGCAGACTTTATGTGAGGGGCAACTTGAAGTTCCGTCCTCTGGATAACCGTGGTTGTCCGAGGTCGGAGTGTCAGGGTGAGGTGGAAAGCATGGACCACTTCCTGCTTCAGTGCCCCTTTAACGTAGAAGTGTATAAACAGGTGGGTGAGGCTCTGGGTGTCCCTTTCCTCTGTTGCATGTCTTATGCAGAGTAAGTGTATGGGGCATTCGATACCCGCCGGGATTTTGATTTGGATACCTTGATTCTAGTTAATGTAGTAGTCCGTTATTACACATGGCATGCACAGTGTCAGGTCTCTATTCGGCAGAAAGTCCTCCCTGTCCAGGTGGTGGTGAGTGGCACTCTGGTGAGGTTGGGAAGATTCGGAGCCTTGAGAAAGGCAGGTGGCGGCGGAAGGTCTGGATGGAGGCGTGTAGGAACATCAGGCCTGTGGCCGCTGCCTGCTGATCTCGGGTGGTGGGATCTGTCCCTAATTTCCTTCTCCTTCACCCCCCCTAGATTTTGTGAGGTGAATTTTCCTTTTTGAAAGGCTGCGGACACTCCGCTCCGTTTCTTAGTCTTCTTCAGAGGGTTTTGTATTATGTTTAAGTGAGTAGGTATTTGTATGTTTTGTATAGGCTTTGTTTAGCCCTTAAAGGCCATAAGTAGCAGTTTATATGGAAATTGTACAAATTTTCTGCTCATGAGGTGGCCAGGATAGGTCCTATGTGGGTATTGCCCTATTTTTTTTTTTCGTTGAATGTCTGGAATGGCGGCTGCTGTTCCCTTTGCCATAAAGGCCTGTGTATGTTTGCATATGCACTGGTCATGAGTTTCCCTTTCAGGTATTGGACTTTTTATTACATTATGAGCCATAAAGGCAGAGTTTCTTTGCGGGTCATGTATGTTTTCTCTTCCCAGGGACTTTGGGACTTTTTGGTTCAGTATTATGCTTATGTTTGTAAGTATTTATTTATACTTTTTGTAATTTTGTATGAAATTGGTGTTGCTGGCTTTCTATGCTAACAATATAATAAAAATCTCCATTCCTGACAGTACCCCCCCCCCCCTCAAGGAGCAGCCTCAGGATGCTCAAAACAGTCCGTAATGGCCCAAATGTTCCACCGCCTGGGTCCGGTAACTGGCTGGACATCCCACTGCCGGAATCAATTGACTGGCTGGGTCTCCTGCTGATATGCCTATCATTTTGCAGGGGACCGCAGGAAGGCAGGTTGCTGGACACAGGATTTCCAGAAGCAGGCTGGGCATCAGGAGCTGGCACATCAGGCTGGGCAGCGGACAGAGGCACATCAGGCTGGGCAGTGGACAGAGGCATGTCAGTCTGGGCAGCGGACAGAGGCATGTCAGTCTGGGCAGCGGACAGAGGCATGTCAGTCTGGGCAGCGGACAGAGGCATGTCAGTCTGGGCAGCGGACAGAGGCATGTCAGTCTGGGCAGCGGACAGAGGCATGTCAGTCTGGGCAGCGGACAGAGGCATGTCAGTCTGGGCAGCGGACAGAGGCATGTCAGTCTGGGCAGCGGACAGAGGCATGTCAGTCTGGGCAGCGGACAGAGGCATGTCAGTCTGGGCAGCGGACAGAGGCATGTCAGTCTGGGCAGCGGACAGAGGCATGTCAGTCTGGGCAGCGGACAGAGGCATGTCAGTCTGGGCAGCGGACAGAGGCATGTCAGTCTGGGCAGCGGACAGAGGCATGTCAGTCTGGGCAGCGGACAGAGGCACGTCAGGCTGGGCAGCGGGCACCGGGTCATCAGGCGGAGCGGTAGTTATCGGTTCCTCAGGCTGGATAATGGACACCGGGGCATCAGGCTGGATAACGGACACCGGGGCATCAGGCTGGATAACGGACACCGGGGCATCAGGCTGGATAACGGACACCGGGGCATCAGGCTGGATAATGGGCATCGGGTCATCAGGCTGGATAGGATCATTAGGCTGGGTAGCGGGCACCAGGTCATCAGGCCGGGTAGGATCATCAGGCCGGGTAGGATCATCAGGCCAGGTAGGATCATCAGGCTGGGTGGCGTACACTGGCTCATCAGGCATCAGGGCATCAGGCTCGACAGCGGACACCGGGTCATCTGGCAGGACCACGGCATCGGGTCATCTGGCAGGACCGCGGGCACCGGGTCATCTGGCATGACCGCGGGCACTGGGGCGCCAGGCTGGATCACGAACACAGGGTCATCAGGCTGGATCGGGTCATCAGGCTGGATCGGGTCATCAGGCTGGATCGGGTCATCAGGCATCAGGGCATTAGGCTGGACAACAGAAGGCGGGTTCTCAGACGGCAGGCTGACCAATTTGGATACTGGCAGGATGGTACTGGTTGGAAATAATTTTCGCTTCTTCTTGGGTTTAGTTACTGAAGCACTGTAAGTAAATGCAGGTCTGTAAACGGATGAAGCAGCTGAAGACAGAGAAGAGCCGGAGGATGGAACAGAGGAGGGAGCAGTTGCTACAGAGGGCTTTTTTTACAGGGTTAAAGGCAGGATAGGTGCAGCGAGTGGGAACAGAGTACTGACATGTGGTTGATAGCAGGGTACACTGGGCTGGAACTGGAGGTGCTGTCAGGAATGCAGGAATAGAGCTTTGAAAAAATGGATGAGAAGCAGGACTGGGTTTTTGCAAGCTGACTGAGGCTGGGTGTAACAAATCTGACCATGTCTGTAATGCCGGTTGAACAAAGCTTAGCTTACACGTAGCCTGTCGGACCAAAGACTGCACTGTGTTTATACTATCCACAAGCACATGTGATGGACAAGCTGAATAATGCTCAAGGAAGCAATCTGGATCATCCTCCAACAACCATATCAGTGACTCTACTTGATCTGCACTAAATGGTGGAAAAAAGTCATCCCTGCTTTCAGGGGTACTAGATAAAGCCAACTCAGCACAAGCCTGCATCAATGGCTGCACCTCAGAAAACTCTGTGCCCTGATCTACTAGTGAATGAGCAACTTGTATGCACTCTAGCAGCTGATCCCTGGCATACTTCTTCAGAATCTGACAGCAGTACTCTCGGTCTTCTATTGCTGGTGTAAGAGGTGTAGAAAATAGGCAGCCCCATAAAATTTAAATCCAAAGCCTAATACCTAATATAACAGTAATCTATCTTTGTCAATAGAAGATACTAGTGATTGCATTTTTATTGTACCATCACAAGAGGGCAGAACTACTTCCTGTGATAATAGGAAGACACAGAAGTAGGAACCAAAAGTCTAACACTTTGTTTCCTACAGGACAGTGATTACAGTGAACATATCCAGTCACATGTAATTAATGGTTTTCTGTGTTTGTTACAGGTAAGCAGGAGGCTGTTTAACATGATAAATAGGACAAAAGGACTTAACATGTGCCCTGGTGGTTAGTAAATGCCGCTGTTACTATTATACAATCAGATTACTTGTAGCATAAATGTGAATATATATTGCAGCTATGTGATTTGGCGCTAAGATACAGGGAATGTGATTTCTCTATTGTAATACGCTATTGTTATGCAGAATAGGTCACTAGCATATCTGCAGAGGTCTAGATATTCAGTATTGCAATTAAAGATGTTTATTAATGTATATGAAAATACTTATTAATGTATATGGAAATATTTAGTAATATATAGAGGACAGTGATTACAGTGAACATATCCAGTCACATGTAATTAAGGGTTTTCTGTGTTTGTTACAGCCATTCCTAATAAAACACTTCTGGTTTCACCCGACCCATCCTTCGCACAGTTGAATTATTTACCGTATGTGCAACACTGGCAGAGACAAGTACACAACTTCCTCCAGATGCATTCTTCCCCAACAACAAGCCAAGATGGCTTCCCTGTGCAGCCACTTCTGGTCAGCATTGGCCTTGGTGTTATGTCAGGGATCCGGGTATGACCAGAAATGTGTGGACTGACACAGGGAAACGCAGGCTTCAAGTATGGTGTAAAATAATATAATTTATTAAGACTATACAGTACACCCAAACACACAGTGCAAAAACCAAACCTCCAACAGATCACAATATGTGCGGGGACACAAGCGTAGTCAGGCAGGCCGGGTCGGTAACTATCGGGCAGACAAGGTACAAAGGAGCAGGCAGGAGAGTGGTCAGGAATAGCTGGGGTGCAGGTACAGGGGCTCATGGGAACAGACACCAAGGCACTGATTGCAGGCCTGGTCCTACTTAAATACACCTCTTGCAATCAGCCTCAGGTGATGGCTTGACAGCAGGTGTGAGATTCTGGCTGCTGAGAGCACCCGCTGGCCAGCACTGGTACTGCAGCCCACACGGCAGGTGAGCCCCATCATCACCAGCGGAGGGTGTGGCTGCACTGTGAGTGTGCTCTGGGCTCCACAGAGGCCCAAAAAGTCAGGACCTAAAGTCCCAGCTACTGACCGAGTAGCATGCAGGATCCTGGGCGAGGCCCGGTTGGAGGTCCCGGGAACAGCCTTTCCAAGTCTTTGGAAGGCATCAGTCAGGATGTGGCCCCATCCTTTGAAGACCTTGGTGGTGGCCCCAAGAAAGGGGAGCCGTTAGCGGTTTACCGTAGCAAGATCGCGGCAAGGCTGCTGCGTATCGCGAAGGAGGAGGAGAAGTTGGCCAAGCTGCGTATGGACCTCAGGAAGAAGAAGGCCGTTTGTGATAAGGCTTGGAGCAACAAAAGATCCGTGCACAAGCCCGAGGTCCGTGTCTTGGAAGACAAAGTTAAGAACCAAGTGCTGCTGGTTGCTGCGTTGAAGGAGACAAGCGGCAGCTTTAAAGAAAAGTTTGCAAACGAAGCCAGGTTTATGTCCATGAGGAAAGGTGTGAAGGCTCCGGATGCTGAAGTAAGCTCGGGGAGTCTATGGATGTGGCTGTAGAGGAGGATGGCCAGCTTGCTGGGAAATCTTTGCTGCAGGAGGAAATGCCTGCTTCATCTGCCTTGGAGGTGAGCGGTATGCTCACGCCTGGTCAAGTGGCCCAGGAATCGGGGGCTGAAGATTCTGGAGAGTATGTGGGTACCTTGCAAGTTATTCATGAGCTGGAGTCCCCATTGGGTGGAAGGAAATTCAAGTTCAGTGAAGATTCTTCAGATGATGAAGGGATGGATGTAACCCCGCGGAAGCCCAAGGAAAAAGTTAAGGAGAAAACTGTCTTCGTGCTCAGGCCGGCTGCAGAGGGCGGTGTCTCTACACAGGTGTGTGAGGGGCAGGGTGAATTGGCTCCCTGTCTGCCTACAGCAACGGCTGAGACCATGGTTTCAAAGACTGCCGGGTACGGTATTGTATCTATTGTTTGCTTAACAAAGGCTGATGTTTCTGGTGAGGGGGTCCCTACTTCAATGTCTGTTACCCCTAAGACTGCAGAAGGGGATGTAGGAGGATCAGCGGCCGCTGGTGTGTTGGCTGCCGGCCAAGCTGACTCTTTGGGCGGTGTGCAGCCTGTGCATGCTAAGGCCCCTGCTAAGCCAGAAATAGATGCAGCAGTTATTGGTGGTGGTGGGGTGAGTGTGGCTCCTGGGGGTTCCCTGGTTGCTGGAGTTTCTTATGCTGGGGCGGTGTCAGGGGGTGCACAGCCTAAGGTCAGCTATGTGGCCGCTCTGGGTGGTGGAGGGGTGGGGGTTCCCCTGCAGGTCCCCCCCCCCCTTTGGTGCGCGGTCAAGTTTTGGGAGTTTGTTTGCTAGAAGGAATGTGGTCCAGTTGAGGTGGACTGGGGGTGATAGTCCCCCCTCTAGGAATTCTGTGGCGGATAAAATCTTGGGGATGGGCTTTAAAGTGGAGGAGATACAGTATTTGCCCTGATTAATCCCGTAGGGTCTGGCGAATTCGATTTATCCTTTGTCAGACCAGAGAACCTTGATTTGTTTTGGGACAGGTACAACCACATTTAAAAGCGGGATAA
Organism: Staurois parvus; assembly: GCF_062004578.1. Taxonomy (NCBI): domain Eukaryota; kingdom Metazoa; phylum Chordata; class Amphibia; order Anura; family Ranidae; genus Staurois; species Staurois parvus. The sequence goes on along the minus strand of NW_028318679.1, from coordinate 443,581 downwards.
GGAATGGGAGGGCTTGTCACCTAGAGTAATATCCAGGCAGCCTCTGACTAAGAAGGTGACAATTCTAGTCAGAAATGAGTCCATTCCCCCTGCTGACTTGATGGTTTGGCTGAAGAGGTATGGGGAGGTGTTAGGCACCTTGAGTAAGGACCTTGACGAGAAAGGCATCTGGACGGGTGGGTGGACGACCCATGTTAGACTTAAAGTGTACGAGAATGTGGTACAGCACATCCCATCCTCTACTTTTATTGGCAGAGATCGTATAATTGTTTTCTACCAGGGTCAACCCAAGTTGTGCCATCGATGCGGTTACAAGGGCCATTTTTCATCTTCGTGCCCTACCCAGAGGTGTTCTCTGTGCCAGGAGCTTGGCCACCAAGCCAAGAGCTGCGGCATCATCCGCTGCAACCTATGCAATGTGTTAGGGCATCCCTATAGCCTGTGCCCGGAAGCCCTTCACAACCAGGGTGAGCTGGCGGAGGAGCTTCTGAGGATGGATGCGGAGGACTCTGTCCCCCTTCAGGAGGCTTCTTCTGTGGTCCAGGTGGCTGCCCCCACTTTACCCCTAGTAAGCTCCCCCTGTCTGGATACAAGGTCTGCTTCTGTGGCTGAGTACCCCATTGTGTCTGTTCCTGTTGTACCGGCTTCTTCTAGTGGGTCTTCCCCTGTGTCTGTAGGTCCTTCTGGGCCCCCCTTGTCTGTGTCATCTGTCTCGTCACTTGTGTTGCCTGCTTCCCTATCCATTTCTAACCTCAACCTTCGTGTGTGCATTGTGCCCATCAAGGGTTCCTTGTTGGCGGAGGCTGCCCGTGGGGTGGATGGAGGTAGCTGTGCCTTTAAGGCGTTGGAGTCTGGGCACCCCTCAGCGGTGGGTAGAGGCTCCAGGGCGGTGGGGCGGAGGGGGGCTAGTATGAGTGGGAGGGCTGCTGAAAGGGTGGTGGTATCCCCTCAGGTTCAGGAGGAGAATAAGGTGGCCTCTTCTGCTGGGGATGCGCAGGAGTGGATACCGGCTGGGGGGAGGAAGAGAGTCAGGAGGAATAGAGTGGTCCTTTCTCCGGCAAGGTCTTCCAGCTCTTCGGACCTGTCAGATATTGCGTTAGAAAATAGGTTTGGGACTCTGTCTGACCATGGAGAGGATAGTACTGATTCCATGGATCAGGCGGAGGTTGTTGTTATTGATTCTAAGGGTCCCCAGGAGTTGCAGGGGAAGTTGAGGCTAAGGAATGCCCTTCTCAATCATCTTGATGGCAGTTCCCGCCCCAGTAAAAGTGGCAACCATTAATGTTGCCAGCTTGAAGTCTGTGAGCGCTCGTAATTTAGCCTTATTTTTGCTCAGTGAAATTGATGCTGACATTTTATTTTTGCAGGAGACTTATCTGAACAGCCTTGCTGACATACACCTGGCAAAGAGGGAGTGGAGGCGTGGGCCCTCCTTCTGGTCTCTTGCAGCTGAGCCTTACAGTGGGGTTGCGGTCCTTTTTACCAGTATGGTAACATGCTGGCGGGTTATTGAGGTGGAGATTGGAAGGTGCATGGTCCTGGACATCTCTGTGAAGGGGCAGGACCTGCGTTTGATTAATATCTATGGCCCGCAGTCCAAGTGGGAAAGGAAATGCCTCTTTACAAAGATTAAGCCTTTCCTTTTTACGGCCCGGCAGGTTGTCTTTGGGGGTGACTTTAACTTTTTTTTTTTTATTTAAATTTTATTTATTTTCCATATATATTGCACATTTCATTATTATTCTCATACAAATTTACATATCTTTTAATAACATTTCTAACTATCTTTATTCCCATTTACCGCCCCCCCTCAATCTAATTTCCCCCCCGCCCGAGTTTAAAAAAAAACCCCACCCCCCATATAAACCCCCCCACTCTGCATAATTCGATTATCCCTCTTCATACGCGAATATAGGGTATGTAAGTCCTTCTATCTTTCTCACATAGTTACTTCATATATTTCTCCATGTATTCTTCCCATGTTCTCCACCTCTTATAGAACAACCCCATCCTGTCTTCCTGCATATAACACAGTCTCTCCATCTTACAAATTTGAGTAGTTCTTTCCACCCAATCCTCTATCTTAGGCACCTCTGGTCTATGCCAAAACTTAGGTATCAACCCCTAGGCCGCATTTAGATAGCACCATATACCCGAAACCTTGTACTTATTTACTGATAACTCTGTACTATGTAGTAGACATACTGCTGGGTCCAGTCCTATCTTTATCCCGGAGATATTCTCAATTAATTGGACAATTATCTCCCAGAAACATTGAATCTTTGGGCACTCCCACCATATATGATATAATGTGCCTATTTTTCCACATCCCCTCCAGCACTCTAGTGAATTTTCCCCACATATCTTATACTCAACATTCGGTGTAATGTGCCATCTCGTTAAACACTTATAATTTACCTCCACCTCTCTCATACTTATATTCTCGTGTATTAATCTATATATTTTCCTTTGTTTATCCTCATCTATCTCTATTCCCAAATCTCTTTCCCATTTACCTATATACAGTACATTGGTTTTGTGTAAGTGTCTAACTCAGTGAGGGTTTTATAAATTTTTGCAGTGCCTCGCCTCCCGTCACCTCGTGTTTCTAACAACCTCTCAAACAGATTCCAATCCTCTCTCGATCTCAACGGTTTTGGGAGGTTTCTGACAAAGTGTTTTAATTGGTGATATTTCCATTCATCTATTTTAATAAAAAGTTCCCTTTTATCCCCTTTCAAATCCCCAAGTGTTCTCAATTCCTGTCCTTCCATTATGTCTCTCAGTTGGATATCTTCTTTTCTAATCCATTTCCCTGTACTTTCCTCCTTACCTGGAGGAAAATAATCCGTATTCCTCAGTGAAATTAATTGTGAGTTAAAATCCCATTTCATAAATTTATGCAAATTATCCCAAACTTTAAAAACATTTAATGTAAAAACACTCGTGGTATCTTTTAGCCCTCTATATTGTGCTGGTGCCCATATAATTCTATTCAAGGTAACTCCACTTAGTTCATTCTCAATCTGAACCCACCTTTTCCCCTCAAAATTATGTGTCCAATCATAAATTCTCACTAAGACTACTGCTTTATAGTACCTCTTAATATCTGGCACTCCCAAGCCTCCTCTCTCTTTATTTCTATTTAACAAGTCATATGATATTCTAGGTTTTTTATTTTTCCATATATATTTTGTTAACATCTTTTTTATTACTTTAAAAAAGACCTCCGGAATTTTGATTGGAATCATCTGAAATTTATAGAGGATTTTTGGTCCGATTATCATTTTTATCAGGTTTATACGGCCTATCCAGGATGGGTTACCTCCCTCGAATCTCCTTAATTCCTTCTTAATCTCATTTAAGAGTGGGATATAATTTAATTTATACAGGTTTGTACATGAAGCAGAAAGTTTCACCCCCAAATACTTTATCTCTCTGTTTTTCCATATGAAGGGGAATTCTTTTTGTATTTTTTCTTTTTCACTGTTTGAAAGGTTTACATTTAAGATCTCAGTTTTAGTTGGATTGATTTTCAAGTTTGATAGCTCCCCATAATCCTTTAAGCTCTTCATTAGATTTGGGAGTGTTATCCTAGGATTTCCCACATAAAACAATAGGTCATCCGCATAGGCCGCTACTTTATGTTCGACTTCCCCAATCTGCACTCCTTTTATATCTAAATTCTTCCTAATAGTTGCCAATAATGGTTCTAATGCCAATATATACAGCAATGGAGATAATGGACATCCCTGTCTAGTTCCATTTGACATTCTAATCGGTTCCGACCTCTCACCATTAACCATTACTATCGCTGAGGGCTCTCTATACAGCTTTCCTATCCACTCTCTCATTCTTACTCCTATTCCTAGAGTTTCCAGGGTATCCATCATAAAACTCCAATCTACTCTATCGAATGCCTTTTCAGCATCGATCGAAAGTACTATTACCGGGGTTTTCCCCTTCCTAGCTTTTTTGATAAGCAACAGCGTTCTTAGGCCATTATCTCTGCCCTCCCTCCCTGGGACAAAACCCACCTGGTCCCCCTGGATCCATTCTGGCATAAGATCTTTTAATCTATTTGCTAGGACCTTTGCATATAGTTTGGTGTCTATGTTCAAGAGTGATATCGGTCTATAGCTAGAGCACTGAGAGGGATCCTTCTCCTCCTTTTGTATCAACACCACTTGGGCCTGTATAGATTCCCATCTCACCTCCATCTCTCCTCCCAGGGCATTCATATATTTCTTCAGTTTGGGTATTAACAGGTCACTGTATTTTTTATAGTATCTCACTGTGTAGCCATCTGGGCCCGGGCTTTTCCCCGTCGAAGTATTCTTTAATGCTCTTATTATTTCTTCCTGTGTAATTTCCAACTCAAGGGAATTCAGTTGATCATAACTTAACTTCGGTAGTCCTGCATTTTTTAAATATTCCCTTCTTTTCTCCTCTCATTTCCGTTTATATTTACTGGGTCTTGGGAGGCAATATTATATAGCTTGCTGTAATATTCTTTAAACACCTCAATGATCTCTTTAGTAGAGTAAACCATTTCCCCCTTGGAGTTTTTTATTTTCTCTATATAATTCCTATTTTTTTTTTTCCTCAGAGCTCTCATTAAATATTTTCCTGGTTTATCTCCCCATTTATATCTCTCACTTGCAACTTTATTAAAGACTCTTCTCTTTTCCTCCTCCATCAGTAGCTCTAGTTCGTCTTTCTTTTTTATCACCTTCTGTCTTATCTTTTCTGATCTTTTATTTTTATGTATCTGCTCTAACTCAGCTATTTTAACAGCCCAGTAACTTTTTCTCTTCTTTCCCTTTTCTTTTTTGCCCCGGACGCAATCAGGATACCTCTTATATAAGCCTTATGGGACTCCCACACTGTAGCCACCGACACCTCCCCTGTCTCATTTTCTTGAAAGTATCTTTCAATCTCTTCTCTAATTTTTCGATCCACCTCCTGATGCAGGAGGAGAGCCTCGTTCAACTTCCAACCTATCCCACCTGTCAATCGTCTTCTCCACCTCATTTTCAGTGAAACAGGGGCATGATCCGAAAAAGACATCGCCTCTATCTCTACTTTATCCACCAAATCTATAAGCTGATGATCTACTAATATATAATCCAATCTGGAGTACATCTCGTGTGCTTTGGAGAAGAAGGTATAATCTCTCTCTTTTCCATGAATCACTCTCCAAATATCCACCAGTTGACACTCATGGATCACCCTCTTCAGGATTCTCAGAGCTCTACCTCCCTCTCTTTGCACAGAAGATGTCGTATCCATTTGTGGGTCCATACAAAAATTTAAATCCCCTGCCACTATCAAACGTCCCTTCTTAAAGGCCATCAGTTTTCTCAGGACACCCTTCAGAAAAACTTCTGGTCTTTTATTTGGGCAGTAGATATTTACAATTGTACATTCTTGCTCTTGTAATCTACCCTTTAAGAACAGAAATCTCCCCTCAGGATCTGCCTCTCTCTCGTCTATCTCCAGCCTTACATTTTTTGCAATCCCTATTGCTACTCCCTTAGCTCTCTTGATTGGGGAATCCGCGTAAAACCATGTTGCGTAATTTCTAGAGTGCAACTTTATATTTGACTTAATCTCTAGGTGTGTCTCCTGCAGAAATACCACCGAAGCCTCCCTATGCTGTAGCTCCTTAAATAATTTAAATCTCTTCCCAGGACAGTTCAATCCCTTTACATTATAAGTTATAAATCGGAGATCTTCCATCTATCATATCTTATCCTTTCTCTCTTTTCCTATCTCTTTCTCTTCCATTATGCAGAGTGTTGCCCCTAAAAACCCCGTCCTCCCAAAACCTCCCCCCCTGAGATCTCCCCCTCCCCCAACCTACCACCTCCCCATCCCCCCCAGGCCTCCTATGCCTTCGGATCATTTTCCACCTCTGATCCCTCTATAGGGGTTCGACTCTGACCATGACCGCTCACCTTCCCCCCCCTCCTCCCCGGTGTCCCCTTATCTATTATTTCTCTATTTCCTCTTTAACCAGCTGCCACTTTCTTGACCCACAGCTGTCCACCTCTCCCTCCCCCACTTCCCAACCAGGTATCTCTTGTCTCTGCAGTCCAAATTTATCACAAAAGTCTTCCATATCTTCCGGAGATCTTAATATAGCTGTAGTCCCATCCCTCCACCCAATTAAACTTATGTCCCGGCCCCATCTGTATTTCACATTATGTTTTTTCATCACTTCTAGAAGGGGTTTCAGTGATCTCTTTCTTCTCAGAGTCTCTGCTGTTAAATCTGCAAAAATTTGAATACTTTTTCCTTCGTATGTAATATTTGTTCTTCCTTTAATCTTTTTCCATATCTCTTCTCTATCTCCGTAGTTATGGAGTTTAACAATTATATCCCTTGGTTTTTCTACCCCTTTTTCTTGTTGATACTTCCCAATCCTATATACTTCATCCAATTTAAGCATCTCCTCGTCCGATTTATCCATTATGGAGATCAAAATTTTGGCGGTTAGCTCTTTTAAATCTTCCCCCTGTGTCAGTTCCGGGACTCCTCTTACTCTGAGATTATTTCTCCTTTCTCTATTTTGTTGTTCTTCCATCATATAAAGTAATCTCTTTTGTTCTTTTCTATCTTCCGTTATCCACTTCTCTAATTTTGGGATGGCATGGGCATGAACCTTCTCCTCTATTTCCTCCACCCTAGTTAACAATTGTCCCAAGTCTTCGCGGATCATCCCCATCTCTTGCTTTATTGATTTTTCCAAGCCTTTAAACATTTCCGCCATTCTTTTTTATTAGGTATTTGCAAATCTCTTTCAAGATCTCTCGGTTCCATGCCTTCCATTTGACTATTATATACTGGGCCCAGGGAAAGTCTCGGGCTATTATCCAAGCTTATTTCCAAATCACTTTTTTCACTTATTCCCTGGGTTCTTTCTGGGGTAACATTTCCTTGTGACACATACTTCTTAATCGTACCAGTTTGGGTGTTCTTAGGCCCGCTCCCTTTGGTATTTTTACCTTTCATGTTGTTTTTGAGACTTTTTACTCTTATTTCAAGGAACTCCTGTTCTCTTACTCCTCCCAGTCTTCAGACCCGCCCTAGGAATCTCCTTTTTTTTTTTCCTTTATTTTTCAGATTGAATATTTAATGCAATGTCTTATTATAGGCACATAGGAATCTAGTACGAAAACTCAGTGTATATAAAAGTCTAATATACAAGTCCAATGTATAAAGAGTGTTAAAGAGGACCTGCAGGCAAACCCACGGTCATCACTCACCCTCCACGTTGGAACTTCACTCCAGAAGCGTTCCTCCTCTGTAATTGTGTCCTCTAGTATCCTCTTGAAGGGATTCCTAGGGGTCTCATATAACTCATATGGCTTATCTTCTCCTCACATGTCTCCTTAGATTGAAGGTGGTATACAGCACAGTATACAACACAGGTTGATAGTATAACAGAGACAGGAGTAATATGGAAGTTGGAGGGTTTAGCCGTATTGAGAAGGTGGTAATATGAAACTGTTAGACTGTAGAGCTGGTATAGTATGGTATGTAGGTAGTATAGAGGTGGGGGTAGATAGAGGAGACAGGACGATGGATAGAGGAGACAGGACAACGGTAAGCCGCTGAGGATATTCTAGTATATTGTGGGGGCAATATGTTATTTACCCTCCACCTCTTCACCCTCTTGCTCAGATGCCGGGCAATCTCTCTCTCTCTCACACTCGGAGCTCCCAGAACTCCTCCGCGGCTCCCCACGTGTCAGCGCCGCTCCAATGCCTCGACCGTCTCACTGGCGTCTCCCTGGCAACCCTACTCCTCCTCCGAAGCCGCCACGAGACGCCAGAGGAAACCACGAGGCGTCCTTCTCCCGGCTCTCTCTTGGATCCAGGCTCCGACCGTCTCACTGGCAACTCCACTCCTCCTCTGTAGGCGCCAGTGACTGGGGGTGACTTTAACACCATTACTAGGTCTAAAGACAGGAAAGGCTCCTTTGACAGGCTGGGCAATGACAGCATTTTTCTCAATGCAGCGGTCAGGGATGCAGGTCTGGTGGACGCACTGATTAAGTGCAGCCCGGACAGCACAGGGTACACATATAGGCGCGGCAATAGTGAGAGCAGCATAGATAGGTTTTTTTTGAAGGGGGACTCTGCCTTTTCGGCACCTGAGTGTCCGGTGGTGGAGTTTTCCAATCACCTTAAGTTATCTGTGGTCTTGAATGTTTCAGATGCACCGCTGAAGGGGAGGGGCATCTGGAAGATGAATTCGACTTTGCTGGAAGACAAAGATGTGAGACAATCCTTCGAGGACTTTTTCCAGGCTCAGGTGACTCTTCTGGATTTTTGCAACAGTAAGTCAGAGTGGTGGGAGCTTACTAAGCGGCGAGCCAGCGAGTTTTTCAAGGCCCTAGGGAGGAAGAAACAACTTGATAGATATGTCGCCTACCAGCGGTTGCGGAGGAGGCTCGATCACCTTGTCTCGTGTGGTGGAAATCCTGGGGCGATCTCTGAAGTGAAACTCCTCAGGAAGTATCAATATGACCGTCATGCCTCCTTGGCTTTGGAGAGGGACTACGGGAAGTACCACTCACCCGACCTTACCAGAACTGCAAGCATGGTGTAGCAATTAAGACGTTCCTAGGCCTGAGAGATAGTACGGGGTCTCTAATTAAATCCAGATCAGGGATCCTGGAGGTCTCAAGGTCCTTTTACAAGGATCTTCTTGGGAAGAATAAATGTTTCAAGTCCAGCTTGGCGCCTTATCTGGTGGAGGTCTTTAATTGCTGTCTGGAGGAAGGTTCGCTTCCCCCCTCCATGAGAAAGTCTGCTGTAATCTTGCTGTCAAAAGGTAAGGATCCTTCGATGATTGGGAACTGGTGCCCCATCAGCCTTCTCAATATTGACAGTGTCTTGGAAATTAGCTTTGAACGAATTTTTCCTTACCGTGAGTACTCGCAGTTGGATGCGCAGAAATCCCCCCTAAAGCTGTGCGGACTTCGCTTACCGCGACTGCAGCTTAGCTCCACGATTCCTGCGCCTGCAACTGGTTTAGCTCTGTTGAGATGTGGGGAAATGGAGCTCCCGTTACCCAGGAATGATCAGGCGACACTCTCAGGTTGCTGTTGGAATTCACATAGAGACTGGCTCCAATCCCAGCCTCCGGTTTTATTACAAGCACACACACGCCCCCCACATGAGTCAGGTCAATCCCCTCCCACAGAACAATGCATGGGGAGTGTCTATACACAGAATGTACATTCCAATTGGAGCGTAGCCTTTCCTTTTATCTATACTGGGGGCCAGTTACACCAGTCCTCCCCTCCCCCCATGAGCTCTCTGAGGAGAGCAAACTTCCCATCCTATCAGCTCCTAGTGGTATGTCCATTCTCTGTACAAGCGTCCCCTAGATTAAACAGTGTCAGTCTGTATCTCAATGGGCCCGATACGATCTTTATTAAAACACATCCATCCAGATACAGTTCAGGTCGGTAGTGGTTTGTAAGATATACATGAGCCTACACGCGGAGTTTGCACTGCCTGGCACCTGGTCATACGAAGTCAATGTGGTACTATGCTGCTGATATGTAGGTACAGGCCCGCGACCTACCACCGGCGGCATTCGCATCGAATGCCGTGGTGGTATACACGCCGGTCTATAAGCGCAGATCTGCCATCTCATCCATTACCGAGCTGAGTACTGTAATACATACATTGTAAATGCGCATGGCCTAATTGCAGCCTTCAGAGCTTTAATTAAGCCACAGGAGAGACATATGAATAACACTAATATATGACACATTTAAAGTTCAACCTGTAAATACAAAATTTCCATGACAACAGGAAGATCCTGGCTAAGATCCTTTTTTGGCACCTGGCGTCAGTCGCAGACACCTTGCTTTCCCGTCAGCAGCACTGCTCAGTTCAGGGCAGAGCACATTCTCAGCAGTGTTAGCTGTCTGGGAGGTCTTGGAGCGGTGCAGGGCTGAAGGCTTAGGAAAGTACTTGCTGACATTGGATCAGGCTAAGGCTTTTGATCGGGTGGACTATGAGAATCTCTGGCTTCTCCTTGATAGATATGGCCTGGAGGGGAGGTTCATTGGCTGGCTTAAGACCTTGTATAACGGGGCGGAGAGCTTCATTCTGGTGAATGGTTGGATTGGGCAGCCCTTTGAGGTTGGTTCGGGGGTGCACCAGGGGTGTCCTCTGAGCCCTTTACTCTATGTTTTCGCAGTTGACCCTTTCATAAGGAGGTTAGACGGCGGAGCATTGGGTGGGGTGCCAGTGGGCATTCCTGGGGAGCCGCCTTTGAGGGTCATTGCCTACGCCGATGATGTTTCTGTCTTTGTCTCCAGGACTGAAGAGGCGCAGGTGGTAGTCTCGGAGATAGAGCAGTATTAAGAGGCGTCGGGGTCCAAGATTAATCAGGACAAGTCTGAAGTTCTCTGGATGGGTGAGGAGGGTTATCGCTTCTCACTTCCGGAGCCCCAGCAGACAGGTTAAAGTGTTAGGCATCGATTTTGGCTGTGCTGATTATGGCAAATCAAATTGGGAGGCCAGGCTGTCTGATGCCGAGATCAAGGTAAAGTTCTGGAAGGGGTGGCGGCTCTCCTTGAGGGAAAGGGTAGACCTGATCAAAACTTACCTGATCCCCATATTTCTGTATGTCAGTACTGTCTGTATCTTGCCGAAATCTCTCTATACGAGGATTTACAGCTGTTTCTTCCAGCTATTATGGGGAAACAGGCTGAACCTTGTGAAGCGGGATGTGACATATCTATCCAGGTGGAAGGGTGGCCTAGGTATGGTCAACCCAGTGGTCTTCTTCTCTCTGGTGTTCTTGAAGCACAACTTTGGTAACATGCTGGCAGAGTCCGCCTGCATGGGTAAGTCTCTTCCGGAACTGGTTTAGGCCTTTTCTGTGCTTTTGGGAGGATGGTGGGCCAGTGAAAAGCTTGGGGGTTAAGCATGGTAAGCTCCCGACTTACATTGCCCCGAGCTTGAATACACTCAGGCAGTGGTGTGTGTCGGCGGAGGACATCATGTCCCTTCCCAGGAGGCTCTTGGGTGAGAGGATTGTGTCTACTGTCTTTCACGCACCGCTGGCCTTGAGGGATTGCCCAGGCGATATATTGCGGGAGGGTTTGCGTTTAATAAATTCTGAGCGGATTCCCTTCAAGTTAAGGGACCAGGCCTGGCTCGGCTTCCATGGCAGACTGTACGTGCGGGGGGGAACTTGAAGTACCGCTCTCTGGATGACCGTGGTTGTCCGAGAGCGGAGTGTCGGGGTGAGGTGGAATCCATGGACCACTTCCTGCTTCAGTGCCCCTTCAATGTGGCAGTCTATAAAGAGGTGGGGAGGGCCCTTGGCGTTCCTTTCCTGCACTGCATGTGTTATGCAGAGTGGGTATATGGAGCATTGCAAGACCGCAAGGGTTTTGATTTGAGCACTTTGTTCTTAGTTAGCCTAGTTGTCTGTTACTTTATGTGGAATGCACGGTGCCAGGTGTCCCTGCGGCAGAAAGTCCTTCCAGTCCCGGTGGTAGTGCATGACATCCTTGGTGAGGTGGGCAAAATTCAGGGTCTTGAGAGAGACGGGTGGTGGCGGGAGGCCTGGATAGAGGCGTGGAGGGGTATCAGGCCGGTTGTCGCTGCTTGTTGGCCTCTGGGTGCCGGGGCTATCCTTTGTTTCTCCTCTGACACTCCCTAGGTTTTGTTGGAAGCTGCGTTTTTGAAGAGAGGCCACGTGGACCTGAAGGTCTATGTTCCTTAGTCTCGGTTATGTAATGTGTTTGTGTATATGCTATGTATTTCTGTTTTTTTCTGATATGGCCTTAAAGGCCCTTTTCTTGGCTATTAGTTAAGGTATGCATGTCCTTTATTGACCGTATAGGTCCAAGTATACATTTACCTTATGGACTTTCTGTTGGACTTTAAGTTTTGATTTCTGCGGTTACATGCAAGCAACGCAACTTTACATATATTTATTGTGCAAGTCATCTATTGACCGCATAGGTCTAAGTATGTATTTACCGTATGGACTTTCTGTTGGACTTTAAGTTTTGATTTCTGTGGTTACATGCAAGTAATGTAGCTATTGTGGGAACTCGCTTCAACGTGGTAGAGCTTTTCATTTAAAGCACACAGCTACTCGCTTCTTTAAGGGCCTTTTTGCCCAATTTTATTTACAGAAAATGTCCCATAAACATAATGCTTCCCACGCAGGGGTATCCAGCAACAAAACAACGATTCAGCCTCCTGGCTTACACACAGTTCAATGTCTGTCTCCTGCAGACTCTTCCCAAATTATAGCCACTAGCACACAGCTAGTCTGGCTTCCACCTGACTCCAAGGCAGAGACCTCCCGTCTGCCGGGGTGGAGCCCTGCTGACTCCTATCTGCCGGGGTGGAGCCCTGCTGACTCCTATCTGCCGGGGTGGAGCCCAGAACCCTGGTCCTGACTCTATGAAGAGGCCTGCACACACCTGTGCAATCAGTCTCCTGGCCATTCCCAAAACCTGGTCCCAGGATTGGAGATTTCATCCCTCCCAGATCTCTTTGAAATCTCCAGGCTCCAGATCCCAAAACAGACCTTACAAACAAAGGAGGAAAATGAAAAGCCACTTTCCTCCATATCAAACCTTTACCCTGGAGCCCCTCAACCTGCCTTGTTGAGAATCCAGGGTGACAGATCGTCACACTGTCACACTATGTATATATTTATTATTTTTCTACTTTTGTATTTTTATAAGAATATTTTTGTGTTGGCTGGTTGATAGACCATCAATAAACAAAATTTCCATTCCTGACAGTTAGTTATGCGAGAGGAGACTGAAGGGGTAAGTTGAGGGATAGAAAGATAGATGTGTGTGTCATCAGCATAGAGATGGTACTTAAAGCCATGGGAGTTTATCAAGCGACTAAGGGAGGAGGTGTAGATGGAGAAGAGAAGGGGTCAAAGGACAGAACCTTGAGGGACCCCTACGGAGAGAGGGAGTGAAGAGGAGGAGGCAGCGTTATAGGTAACGCTGAAGGAGCGCTGCAATAGGTAGGAGGAGAACCAGGAGAGAGCAGAGTCTCTGAGGCCAAGAGAGTGGAGTTTTTTGAGGAGGAGGGGATGGTCAACCGTATCAAAAGCTGCAGAGAGGTCAAGTAGTAAGAGTACGGAATAGTGGCCATTGGTTTTAGCTGTTAGTAAATCATTAGTGAGTTTTAGTAGGGCAGTTTCAGTGGAGTGTAGTGAGTGAAAGCCAGACTGTAAAGGGTGAAGAAGGTTGTTGTTGGTGAGGTAGGAGCTCAGGTGATTGTAGACTAAGCATTCTAGGAGTTTCGAGGTAAATGGCAGCTTAAGTTGTTCAGGTTGGTGGGGTCCAGGGAGGGCTTTTTATGTATGGGAGTGATGTGCGCATGCTTTAGAGGGGAGGAGAAGGAACCAGTAGAGAGAGAAAGATTGAAGATGTGAGTGAGGGAGCATAGGATGGAAGAAGAGGGTGACTGTAGTAGTTGTGAGGGGACAGGATCCAGGGGGCAGGTGGTGAGACGGGCTTCTGAGAAAACCTTAGTGACCTCTTCGGTAGTGGCAAGGTCAAAAGAGGAAAGTGTTGAGGGAGGTTTAGTATAACGGTATGCTAAGTGGGATGGATGTCTGTGCAGTGGCGATGCCCCTACAAATTACGCCAATCTTGTTTTTGAAATGATTTGCAATCTCATGAGCAGTGAGTGAGGTACTGGGTGGGGGTGGGGGTGGAGGTGGAGAAAGTAGAGAGTTAAAAGTAGAGAAGAGACGACGAGGACTGGATGACAAGGTATTAATAAGAGTGACAAAGTAGGCTTGTTTGGCAGCATGAAGGGAGGACTTGTATGTTAAGAGAGCAGATTTATATCAGGTGAATGCTTGTTGAGATATGGTTTTACGCCACAATCACTCCAGCGCATGACTATGTCGTTTAAAATTTCTGGTGTCGTCAGTCTGCCAAGGTTGTAACGGTCGGGGCCTGATGTTTCGTGTTGTTAAGGAGCAAGTGAGTCTAATGTGGATGAAAGCGAACTGTTGTAGACAGTAGTGGCCAGGTCAGGGCAGGACAGGGGAGAGATTCTGTCATAGAGTTGGTCAGTTGCAAAGCGGAAAGGAGCAGGGTTCAAGTTGCGAAGGTTTCTGCAGGTAATTGCCGCTTGGAGGGATAGGTGTTTGAAGATGAGGAGACTGTGAAGGTGATGATATTGTGATCAGAGAGAGGAAAGGGGGTGTTTGTGAGGTTGTAGGGAGTGCAAAAATGGGAGAAAACAAGGTCTAATGTATTCCCATCAGAGTGAGTGGAGGACTGTATACATTGTGCTAATGCAAAAGATGAGGTTATGTTAAAGAATTGGGATGTAGCCGGGTTGTTGACATTAATAGGGATGTTAAAATCTCCGAATGATAGTGGGTCGTTCAGAGGAGAGAAAGTAGGGTAGCCAGGCAGAGAAATCATCAAGAAAGCAGGACACCAGTCCAGGAGGCCGATAGATCACTGCAATCCTCAGAGAAATGGGAGAAAACAGCCGGATGCAGTGAGTCTCGAAAGAAGAGAAGGATAGAGAGGGACGATTAGGGAGGACTTGAAAGGTGCTCAGTGGGGATAGAAGCAAACCAACTCCAACTCCTTTCTGACCACTGGATCTGGGTGAGTGGGTCCAGAGAAGGCCTCCATAGGAAAGTGCTGCGGGAGAAGCAGAATCTGCTGCTTGAAGCCAAGTTTCTGTAATTGCTAGTAGGTTAAGGGAGCAGGAGACAAAAAGGTCATGGACAGAGGTGAGCTTATTACAGACAGAGCGGGCATTCCAGAGCGCACCTGAAGAAGGCAGGGTGGTTTTTGGTAGCACGGGGACCGATATTAAATTGAGGGGATTGCGGCTGTTCCTGGAGGAAAGAGGATACCTGGTGTGGGGGTGAGATAGCGGAGGACCAGGGTTTGGGGAGATATCCCTAGAGGTTAGAAGAAGAAGGGTGAGGAAGGTAACATGGGAGCAGGATGTACACAAGTGCACATGCCTTCCAGTCCTGGTGTTTCGGTCAGCAGGAGAGTGAAGTATCAGCAGGAGGTGATGAGAGCAGTAGTAGAGAGATGGTAGCAGTGAGGGTGAGATGTACATATTTTGGGGTGGAGCAGAGGGGTAAAGAAATGAGATTTTTGGAACGCAGGAAAGTAATATGAAAAGGAGGAGTAGAGGGGATATATTAAAAATGTACACGGAGTGGGTCTCAGACTTGTAAGAGATGTTTCCCAGGGTATTTGCTTGCAGTCTGTTCAACATGCAGTAGAGTTTCTTGTTGTATCTTCCTGCGGCTTGATTTTTCCTGCTTTAGTTCAACTGCTGTGTTTAACTGCATCTTAGCACTCCATCAACGCAGCACTCACGCAAAAGCAGCACCCTATCTGTGACTGTCCCCCCAATCTGTGACCACCCCCCATGAGCTGATCTAAATTTATAGAGAGATGGTCAAATGAGCACTCATCTCTGCCCCAATTAGAAACTGATAAGGATCACATGAATAGGGGGGGATGTTTCTCAAACACAGACCAAACACAGGCTACAGTCATATGGGGGGTCATTTGGGGGGTGTTTGTACTATCCTGGCATTTTAGGACCTCTGAAACTGTGATAGGTAGTGAAGAAATGATATGAGGAAATATGCCCTTTGAAAGCCAGGAAGTGGTCATTGGATTTTGGAGACCTGTATGTAGGAAGGCTGCCAAAAAGTCTTTCACATGTGGTATCCCCATACTCGGGAGAAGTAGAAGAATGTGTTTTGGGGTGTTATACCACATATACCCATGGCATGCATGAGCAATATATAATTTAGGTGACAACTTTGTGTAAAAAACAAAAAAAAATTGTCATTTTCAAAACATTTGTGGCAAAAGATAAAATGTTCCATGGACTCAACATGCCTCTCTGCAAAATCCTTGGGGTGTCTACTTTCCAAAGAGGGGTCATTTGGGAAGGGGGGGGGGGTTGTACTGCCCTGGCATTGTAGCACCTCAAGATATGTGAGAGGCAGTCAGAAAGTAAAGGCTGTGGAAATTCCTCTATATATACCATGGTTTGTAGACTCTATAACTATTACACACACCAATTAATATACATGTATTGGGATTTTTTTTTACCAAAGACATGTAGCAGAATACATTTTGGCCTCAATTTATGACTAACTTTGAGTTTATTGGATATTTTTTATAACCAAAAGTCAAAAATATAATTTTTTTTCAAAATGTTTGGTCTTTTTTTGTTTATAGCTCAAAAAGTAAAAACTGCAGAGGTGATCAAATACCACCAAAAGAAAGCTCTATTTGTGTGAAAAAAGGACATAAATTTTGTTTAGGTTCAGCATTGCACGACAATTACCAGTTGACATAGCACAGTGCCGAACAACAAAAAATGGCTTGGTCATGAAGGGGGGCAAAACTTCCGGAGGGCAAGTGGATAAAGAATAAAAAAAAATCAGTGTGAGGGTCCCCCCTAATCCATAGCAGGTCCTTCGGGTCTGGTATGGATTTTGAGGGGAACCTCAAGCCAAAATGTAAACAAATTAAATGGTGTAAGGCACCCACCTAAAATTTATAACAGACCCTTAGGTCTGGTATAGATTTTGAGGTAAACCCCATGTCAATTTCTTTTAATTGGCATTGGGTTGCCCCCTAAAATCCTGCCCCCAAATACCAGGAAAGGGGGGAGATGAGTGAGTGCCTCCCCCGCCTGAACATACCAGGCCATATACCCTCAGCATGGGGGATGATTTGGGGGAAGGAAGCTCTTCCTCTCAAAAGCACCTAGTCCCCATGTTGATGACAGGGGACTCTTCTCTACAACCCTGGGTGGTGGTTGTGGGAGTCTGCAGGGAGGGGCTTATCAGAACCCCCAGATTCCCCCCCCCATGTGAATGAGTATGGGGTATCAAAAAAAGTGTCAAAAGTGAATAAATTAAACTGTTTTTGCAAGTCCTTAATAAACTAACACAAGATTATCATACTCATTTACATGGGCAGCAGGATCTGGGGCCCCCTTGTTAAAGGGGGTTCCAGATTCCAATAGGCCCCTGCCTGCAGACCCCTACAACCACCGCCCAGGGTTGTGGGGAGGAGGTCTTTGTCCTCATCAGTATGGGCACAAGGTGTTTTTTCCCATGTTGATGGACATGTGAGGGCATGTGGCCTGGAATGGTTCAGGAGGTTGGGGGGTGCTGGCTCAAACTCTCTTTCCTAGCCTGCCAGGCTGCATGCCCAGGGATCTGGTATGGATTTTTGGGGGACCCCACACCATTTTATTTTGCTTAAGCTCCAGAAGGTTTTACCCCTTTCATGATCAAAGCCTTTTTTGCTATTCAGCACTGTACTGCTTTAACTGGCAATTGCTCGGTTATGCAACACTGTGCGCAAATGAAATGTATATAATATTTTTCACACAAATAGAGCTTTATTTTGGTGATATTTGATCACCACTGGGTTTTTTTGTATTATTTAATCACTTGCCTACTGAGCACTTATACCCCCTTCCTGCCCAGGCCAATTTTCAGCTTTCAGTGTTCTCACACTTGAATGACAATTACTCAGTCATGCAACATTGTACCCATATAAAATTTTTGTCAAATAGAGCTTTCTTTTGGTGGTATATAATCACCATTGGAGTTTTTTTTACACTATAAATGAAAAAAGTCTGATTTTTTTTTTTTTAAATGTGTTTTTCTTAGTTTCCGTTATAAAAATTTGCAAATAAGTAAATTTTCTTCATACATTTTGACCAAAATTTATACTGCTACATTTCTTTGGTAAAAATAACACAAATCAGTGCATATTATTTGGTCTGTGTGAAAGCTATAGACTAGAGTCTACAAGCTATGGTACCAGTCATTGAAAATTGATCACACCTGATGTACTGATGGCTTATTTCTTGAGGCCCTAACAAGCCAGGATAGTACAAATACCCCCTAAATGACCCCTTTTTGGAAAGTAGATATTCCAAAGTATTTAGAAAGAGGCATGGTGAGTTTATTGAAGTTGTAATTTTTTCCCACAATTCTTTGAAAAATTAAGTTTTTATTTTATTTTTTTTCACCACAAAATTGTCATATTAACAAGTTATCTCTCACACACAGCACAGGAATACTTGTAACTACACTCCAAAATACTTTCTGCTACTCCTCCTAAATATAATGATGTGTGAAACTTTTCCACAGCCTGACGACATAGAGAGTCCACGACATAGAGAGTCCCAACATGCAAGGAGCACCATCAAGTGTTTCTAGGGACATAAATTACACATCTAACATCTTGACTACCTGTTACACTTTTTAAGGCCTTTAAGCACCAGGACATACTCACAAAATGATCCCATTGTGAGAAGCAAACACCCCAATGTATATTACGTGAGGCATAATGAGTCTTTTGAACATGTCATTTATTTCCAAAAGTTTTTGGAATATGCAGGATGAAAATGAAAACGTATTGTTTTTTACCATTTATAAGATATTTCTAACACATAGCATGTAAATACCAAAAACAAAAAGTATGGCAATACCAAATGTGTGAGACTTTTCCACAGCCTGGCCATATACAGAGTCCCAACATCCAAGTAGCACCTTTAGGTGTTCTAGGGGTAAAAATTACACATCTAATTTCCTGACAACCTATCACACTTTTGAAGGCCCTGGAGCACAGGGACAGAGAAAACATCCACAAAATGACCCAGTTTTGGAAAGCAAACACTCCAACATATTTTTTTATGAGGCATAATGAGTCTTTTGAACATTACTTTTTTTTCCACAAGTTTTTAGAAAATGTGGGGAAAAAATGAAAATGTAATGTTTTTAAAGATTTTTCCAACACATAACATGTAAATACCACAAAATGCAGTCCAAAATACATTCTGCTACTCCTGAGTATGGCAATACCACATGTGTGAGACCTTCCTACGGCCTGATCACATAGAGAGGCCTAGCATGCAAGGAGCACTATCAGGTGTTCTAGGGACATAAATTACACATCTAATATCTTGACTACCTATTACACTTTTGAAGGCCCTGAAGTACCAGGGCAATGGAATTACCCACAAAATGACCCCAATATGAGAAGCAAACACCCCAACATATATTCTATGAGGCACAATGAGTTTTTTCAACATGTCATTTTTTTTCTATATGTTTTCGGAATATGTGGAAAGAAAATGACAACGTATTTTTTTTTTTTACACAAAATGCACTGATGGGTGCTGATGAGGGTGCACTGATAAATCTGATGAGGCTGCACTTGTGGGTGCTGATGGGGGTGCACTGCTGGGTGATGTAATAGTGATGCTGGGTGCAATTACTAAAAACAAGTCATATACATGCACACAATATTCTTGCACTGTCAAAACCTCCACTTTTTTTATCACACAACACACAGGAGGATATATCTTATAGTCAACACAATCTGCATAATAACACACACCAATAATAATGTAAGCATTACAGCATGAAATAGACACATCATTTGACAGCGTCACAGCATACAATTAATACATTAGCAAAGCTATGTGGAAGCTGGGAGGAACAAATTCCACTGGAACCAAACTGCCCAGGGGGTCACAGAGAAGCCATAGGCACGACCAGCCGATGAGTCCATATAGCCTTGGTAAAAATCCCAGCGTCAGAGCGTCCTCTGGCCACTAGGGGAGCTTCTACTGGTCTTGCCCTGACCACCACCTTATAAACCCTTTTTCTGGAAGCGATCCAATAGTGGCCAGTGCCACACCCACCACAGGAGGGGCTAGCAGAAGGGTTCCGCCAGGATAACAGTCATGTTCAACCACCATATTTGTTATCTGAAAAGTCACACTTTTGCTTCTTATCTGCCCCAAAACCTCTTTTCATCTCCCCCAGACTTAACGATTTCTAACTTAGATGTCCTTAAACATGTTTTTATCTCCTAATGTGAGGTTACTAGATGTCATAAACACAGTTCATTCCATAAACAAGTTTTTATCTTGCTCTTAGCAGAATATCTTGTGACTCTGTTCCTTTGGCTAAATAAATTACATCAAGTCACTTGCTCCTGGCATTTGAGCAACAATGCTTTATTGTAAAAATTACCCAAGAAACAAAGGGTCCAAAGCCAACACATTTCATAGGCATTGCAGGTGCTGACAAGGGTGCGCTGATGGGGGTGCACTGATGGGTGCTGATGTGAAGTGATGAGGCTGCACTAATGGGCACTGGTGAGGTTGCACTGATGTGCAATAATGCACTGCACTGAGGCTGCACTGATAAACTGCCACTGATGGGTGCTAATGAGGATCCACTGATAGTGTGGCACTGATGTGTACGAATACGTGGCAGTGGTGTACACTGAAAAGCTGCAGTAATTAGGTAGCATTGATGGTAACTGATGATCACTGATATGCACTGATAAGTTGCAGTGATGAGGCAGCACTGATAAGCTGCAGTGATGAAGCTGCACTGATAAGCTGCAGTGATAAGGCAGCACTGGTGGACACTGATGAGTCCTCATTTAATGGGCGCTGATAAGCACCGATGAGCTCACACTGATGGGCAATGATATTAACTGATGAACACCAATATGCACAGCTGGGCACTGATGAGCACTGATATGCACAGCTGGGCACCGATGAGCACTGATGTACACAGATGGGCACTGATATGAACAGATGGGCACTGATGAGCACTGAAATGCACAGATGGGCACCGAAGAGCAGTGATATGCACAGATGGGCATTCGCTGGTGGGCACTGTTGAGCACAGATGGGAACAGATGGGCACTGATATGCAGTCACTAGCAGGCACTGATGAGCACAGATGGACATTCACTGGTGGGCACCGATGGGCACTGATGAAAACAATGGGCACTGACGGGCACTGATGGACACTTACTGTATATGCACTCACTGGCGGGCACTGATGAGCACAGATGGGCACTCACTGGTGGGCACCAATGAGCACTGATATGCACTCACCGGTGGGTACTGGTGAGCACAGATAGGACACTGATGAGCACACTCACAGTTTAGGAACCGATTCTCTCTCTGTCACGTACCTGGTTGGGGAGCCTGACGTGGAGAGGAGGCGTTGTCTTCCTACTCCCGCTCAGAGCCCGATAGTATGAACAGAGGGTACAGAGCCAGGAGTGGCACGAGTGCCGGGTAGGTATAGAGCTGGCGGCAGGTAAGACCCAGGAGATCTGGATGCAGGCCCGGCACGGATGCAGGAATGTAAGTGCAGCAGCAGGCAGGTATGGCGGCAATCAGGATGCAGACTGGGACTGGACACAGGAGCGTGGATGCGACAGCAGACAGGTATGGCGGTGACCAGGATGCAGCCCAGGTGCAGGACCGTGGGTGCAGCAGCAGGTAAGTATGGCGGTGACCAGGATGCAGGCCAGGTGCAGTACCGTGGGTTCAGCAGCAGGCAAGTATGGGAGCAATCAGGATACAAGCCAGGTGCAGATACAGGTAAGTAGGTGCAGCAGAGTCAGACAAGCCGGGTCAGGATCAAATGAGCAAATCAAGTACAAGGGAGCAGGCAAGCGGATAGTCAGGGATAGCCAGGGTCGTTGCAGGCGGAGTTCTTTTTTAATCAGGGTCAGATCAGATACAGGCAACAGAATTAGGTTATGGAGTGCAGGACGTTATAGACCAGAAGGCATTGATTACACTGTATTGCAGGTTTAAATAGCCCTCCTTGCGGTGACGTGTAAGCTACTGCGCATGCGCACTCGCACTGCCACTGCCCGAGGGGATCAATCGCCATCGCACAGCTGCATGGCAGCAGGATCCCTGACACTCTCCTTTCCTCACACTCAGTATTGGTGTGAGGAAAGCAGAGAGAAAACCCAGCCATGACCCTGCTGTGTTTACATTTGTGATCGCTCTATCTAATGATGAGTGATCGCAAATGTAAAAAGCCACTCTAATTGGCTGTTCACCCCCCTCTTCGTGACGTGTTGTGTCTGAGGGACACAGCCACCATTTACAGTTCCCGATGCACGCCCCTGGGAGTTCACGAGAAGCGAGATCACGGGAGGACATCATATGATGCCCTCCCAGAACTGGACGGCTGTGGTGAAGCCGTCATTTGGCTATCTGCGGTCGGCAAGTGGATAATCAAAAAAAGACTGAAAATTGTCAAAATAATATTGTCTACTTTCTTTTATAAAAAAAAATCCGATAAAATCAAATTTCCTCATACAATACATTTAGGCCAAAATATATTCTGCTACATTTCTTTGGTAAAAAGAAAAAATCCCAATAAATGTATATTAATTGGTTTGTGTGAAAGTTATAGCATCTACAAAGTATGGTATACAGTATACAGGTGAAATTCGAAAAATTTGAATAATCGGGCAAAAGTTAATTTATTTCAGTAATGCAACTTAAAAGGTGAAACTAATATATGAAATAGACTCATTACATGCAAAGCAAGATAGTTCAAGACGTGATTTGTTATAATTGTGATGATTATGGCTTACAGCTCATGAAAACCCCAAATCCACAATCTCAGAAAATTAGAATATTGTGAAAAGGTGCAATATTCTCAGCTCAAAGTGTCCCACTCTAATCAGCTAATTAAGCCATAACACCTGCAAAGGGTTCCTGAGCCTTTAAATGGTCTCTCAGTCTGGTTCCATAGAAATCACAATCATGGGAAAGAGTGCTGACCTGACAGTTGTGCAGAAAATCATCATTGACACTCTCCATAAGGAGGGAAAGCCTCAAAAGGTAATTGCAAAAGAAGTTGGATGCTCCCAAAGTGCTGTATCAAAGCACATTAATAGAAAGTTATGTGGAAGGGAAAAGTGTGGAAGAAAAAGGTGCACAAGCAGCAGGGATGACCGCAGCTTGGAGAGGATTGTCAGGAAAAGGCCATTCAAAAGTGTTGGGGACTTTCACAAGGAGTGGACTGAGGCTGGAGTCAGTGCATCAAGAGCCACCACACACAGACGGATCCTGGACATGGGCTTCAAATGTCGTATTCCTCTTGTCAAGCCGCTCCTGAACAACAAACAATGTCAGAAGCGTCCTACCTGGGCTAAAGTAAAAAAGACCTGGTCTGTTGCTCAGTGGTCCAAAGTCCTCTTTTCTGATGAGAGCAACTTTTGCATCTCATTTGGAAACCAAGGAGCCAGAGTATGGAGGAAGAATGGAGAGGCACACACTGTAAGATGCTTGAAGTCCAGTGTGAAGTTTCCACAGTCTGTGTTGATTTGGGGAGCCATGTCATCTGCTGGTGTTGGTCCACTGTGCTTGATTAAGTGCAGGGTCAACGCAGCCGTCAACCAGGAGATTTTGGAGCACTTCATGCTTCCTTCCGCAGACGAGCATTATGGGGATGCCGACTTCATTTTCCAGCAGGACTTGGCACCTGCCCACACTGCCAAAAGCACCAAAACCTGGTTCAATGACTGTGGGATTACGGTGCTTGATTGGCAAGCAAACTCGCCTGACCTGAACCCCATAGAGAATCTATGGGGCATTGCCAAGAGAAAGATGAGAGACATGAGACCGAACAATGCAGAAGAGCTGAAGGCTGCTATTGAAGCATCCTGGTCTTCCATAACACCTCAGCAGTGCCACAGGTTCATAGCTTCCATGCCATGCCGCATTGAGGCAGTAATTGCTGCAAAAGGGGCCCAAACCAAGTACTGAGTACCTATGCATGCTTATACTTTTCAGAGGTCCGATATTGTTCTATGTACAATCCTTGTTTTATTGATTGCATGTAATATTCTAATTTTTTGAGATTGTGGATTTGGGGTTTTCGTGAGTTGTAAGCCATAATCATCACAATTATGACAAATCACAGCTTGAACTATCTTGCTTTGCATGTAATGAGTCTATCTCATATATTAGTTTCACATTTTAAGTTGCATTACTGAAATAAATGAACTTTTGCATGATATTCTAATTTTTCGAGTTTCACCTGTATATTGTCATTTACGCAGCTTTTACTTTCTTACTGCCTACTACTACTTTCTTGAGGTGCTAAAATGCCAGGGCAGTACAAACACCCCGCGTAAGTCCCTTTTTAGAAGAGCAGACACCCCAAAGTTTTTGCTGATGGGCATTTTGAATCATTGGAAATTTTTATTTTTTCCCACAAGTTTTTTTTTTTTTAAAAGGTGCCAAAAAAGTTTTCTTTTTTTTTTAATCAAAAGTTGTCACTTTAATGAAATATACCCATGGCATGTGTAATAAATATGTGGAATTTCACCCCAAAATATTCTCCTACTTCTCCTGAGTATGGGGATACCGCATGTGTGAGACCTTCTGGGAACCTAGCCATGTACAGGGGCCAAAAACCAATGATCACCTTCAGGCTTTCAAGGGGTGTAATATTCTCATGTTGCTTCCTCATTACCTTTCAGTTTCAGAGGCCCTGAAATACCAGGATGGTAACAAGGGAGGTAGGTGGATGACACTCTCTCCATGTTCCCCTCCTTGTTGAGCATTAAGTGTGGGTCACATGGGAGGGCTACCCTGGGGTGGATTATTCTGGGCTACGCTAAGCACCTTGAACAGGGTCACTCGCTTTGTACATGGGGTACTTTTACTGTAAGTCGTATCTATCAATGCCCCAAGACAAGGCTAAGTCCACTTTCAAGAATACTCAACCTTAATGTGGACTACTGACTTTAGAGATGGCCTTACACCATGTACAAAATAAAATTTACTAAAGCTTACTCTCTTGGCCCCATGTACACCTTCACTGTCACAGCTGCATTTAGGAGGGACACGCTGAGCTTATGCCCACTCCACCTGTCCAGTGTATCTCCACTACCTCACTACCATTAACGGAGCTACTGAGCACCTAGCACAGGCTGCATACGTGCTGTGCATTAACTCTTCCTCTTTCATACCTGTGCACAGGCTGGGGATCTCTGCAGTGCTGATCTGTCCCCTTTGCTATGGGAGATGGACCACCCATGGAGAGAGTGCCGACAACAACTCCCTCGCTGCAAGAAGCTATCCCACCTATCACATGTACAACAGGCTGCTAGAGAAACCTTTGTTACCCTTCATTACTACTTCACACCATAATAACTATTGTATTGTTGTCTTCATACCCCAGTGTGGTTCAAGTGACCCAACTGTAGACTATGTGTGCCTGGTTTCCTGCATTACACCTCTTTAGTAACTTCTGATCAGGCAAAGGCTAGGTTTTAAAAAAGCCCTCACCCCCTTTATTAACAGCATAATGAGAAAGGCAGAGCTCAGCAAAAAGTGTGGGAAACAGGTTAACTGTTTCCCTACCAGCTGGAGCAGTAGCTGTCTCACTAACCAGCATTTCAACATGATTGTAGACACTCCAAGGTATTTGCTAAGAGGTATGGCAAGCATTTTGCAGATCTCATTTGTTGTCATGTTTTTGGAAAATAAAGAAAGATACCAAAAATTTATTTTTTATTTCCTTTTTTCAGTTTTCAAAACCTGGTGACAAAAAATTAGATTTGCAAAATACTCACCATGCCGTTTATCAAATTCTTTTCGGTGTCTATTTCCAAAAGTGGTCATTTTGGGAGGTGTTTGTACTATCCTGGCATTTCAGGGCATCCAAAACTGTGATAGGTAGTGAGGATGCAAAATGAGGTGATAAAGAATTTTGGAAGCCTGCATCAGAACTTGCGTCATCACCTGGGTAAACTGCTGGTGGCACTGTTGTTCCCAGTGTCAAAGAGTGCAGTTGCGGTGGCCACCAGCGGGCATCTCCCAGCGGGCTGCTAGGAAGTGACAGAAACCAAGAAAAGTGTGTTTTTTTCCAAAAGTTTCAGGTGTTTTTTGTTTTATTTAGCAAAAAATAAAAAAAACTCTGTGGTGATTAAATACCACCAAAAGAAAGCTCTATTTGTGTGAAAAAAATGATAAACATTTCACATGCGTACAGTGTTGCATGACCGCGCAATTGTCATTCAAAGTGCGACAGCGCTGAAAGCTGAAAATTGGCCTGGGCAGGAAGGGGATATAAGTGCCTGGTATTGAAGTGGTTAAACAGACAACTTTGTGTTAAAAAAAAAAGAAAAAGAAAAGATTTTTTTTTTCATTTTCAAAAAACTTGTGAAAAAAAATAAAATCTTCCATCTTGGACTCAACATGCCTCACAGCAAATAGCTTGGGGTGTCTGCTTTCCAAAATGGGGTCATTTGGGGGGTGTTTGCACTGTCCTGGCATTTTATGCTCAACATTATCCACCCACTCATCTAATAAATTTAAATGTTCTTTTTTTCCTGCAGCCAGCACAAAAAAAGGTCCTAACAAATTCCTCCATTCAATTTGATTAAACTGATCGATGCAGGAATTTCTCAGTCAGAAAAAAGTGAAAAAGTATATACCAAAGATTATGCGCTACTGCCCACTGATCACCCTGTGCTTGTAATGCTTTGACATACCAAAATGAACCTAACAGATTCCTCCACTTACATCAATTGATGTTGATGAAGAAATCTCTGCCACAAAAAGTGTGCAGTATGCCCACCATTAGAATCTACCACTCACTCTCCTAATGTTGGGCATACATGTAATGTTCTTTTTTTTGTTCAGCCAGATTTCTCTATTCACATTGATCAATGTGGCTGAAGAAAAATCTGCCAGAAAATTGCGAAAAAAATATATGCCGAAACATAGTAGTGATCCAACCACTGACCATCCCAGGCCTCTCATGCTTTAGCATATTTTCTTTTTTTTTTGTACTGCGGATGAGAAATCTCCTCCTGCAGCACTGCAGGCTCTGATTTATATATTGAGAGCAGCACCCTGTCGCCGTCAGAACAAACAGATCAGTGCTGGAGCTGATTGGTGTTCCTGCAAGTCAGACAACAATAGTTAATGATAACACATAGTAACAAAATAATAGTAACTCAATAAAACAACAACTTTTTTTACTTTTTTATGCTTACTTTTTTATTTTTTTTTACTATTTTTCTTTTCTTTCTTTTTTTAAACTTAAAGTGATTGTAAAGGTTAAAGTGTTACAAAACCCAGGATCCTGCATTCACTTTATCCGGTCTCCCACAGTACACAGAACATAGAAATGAAATTATTTTAGTAAATTTAAACTGCTAAATACCTTTTGTCACCAGCAGTATATAGCAGTCTTGGGACTTCTATCAGTGTCTGGCTGAACACTGGTTAATATTGTAGGAGGAGTTTTCATTCTCCTCTGACTGTCCTATGAGGCTGCATGGCCCCTGACCCTCTGTCTGGACAGTGCCGATTGGCCCTGTTGGTCACATGCACCCTCCAAAAAAAAAAAACTCTTACGATACACACCAGACTGAGAATGTCCAGAGTGACTCTTAGAGCTCTGTACTATCAGCAGATGGATTGGGTACAGTAGAAGTAGGGGAGGATCAGAGAAAACAGGATCAAACAGTCTTTTTACACAATGCTGAGGATTAATCCCTTAGGTTCCACAGTGAGTATAACAAGCATGCTTAACTGCATATACAGACTGATTTTACTGTTGTAGGTTTAGTAACACTTTAAACTTTTACATTTTTTAAAAATAATAAACACATCATACTTACCTACTCTGTGCAATGGTTTTGCACAGAGCAGCCCCAATCCTGGCTCCTTCCTCCCATGAGTACCCCTAGAGAAAGCTGCTGGGATGAATGGCTCGGCTGTGAACCCAGCGATGTGTTGAGTTGACCCTGTGATGTGTTCTCACCCTATCTTCACCCCTCCTGGGGGGGGGGCAATGTATTCTTTAACACCTGCTGGTGCAACTTGTTCCCCATTCAGATGCAAGGCTATCTGAAGCTACAAACAATCATGCATGCAGGCTGCACTGGGAGGACATAGAAGGTGGGCCACATGCCCCAAAACATCTAACCTGCCCTCAGTCTATCCATTACTATACATGTGCTTCTACTATGGAGGCTCTCAAAATTAGTGTTAGGACTGCAGAAAATAATGGGGTACCGTGAAAAGTCTCTGCAGCTTACGCATTTATTTGCAAATGTGTGCAAACTAAACCCCTATTTTTAACGCAAACTGTTAGACAGGACAGACCGGCTGGTTGCCGGCTGGTCGGTAAGTTGAGCTGTGAATTTTTCTTTTTTGTTGTTTGACATGCGTCGCCCTTCCATATGCTTCTTGCTGCAAAGGCCAGTTATAGATTGAGGCAGTTGCCATTTGTTTGTACTGTTGGTATACTGGTGAGGGGTGCACTAGACACCTTAGCTGCCATTGTGCTAAATGCTGGGTGTTCAGTGTGCCCCTGTGCCTTTAAGGAGAGGTGGGCTCCCTCCAGGCTGACCTGCCCTAGAGTTAGAACTGCAGAAAATAATAGGGTGCCATGAAGAGGCTCTGCAGCTTATGCATGTATTTGCAAATATGTGCAAACTAAACCCCTATTTTGTTAGACAGGACAGTTTGGTTGGTTGAAGGTTGGTCGGTAAGTTGAACTGGGAATTTTTCTTTTTTGTTGTTTGACATATGTCGCCCTTCCACGTGTTTCGTACTGCAAAGGCAAGTTATAGATTGGGGCAGTTGCCATTCGTTTGTATGTAACAGAGAGAGCTGTGGTCAGCTGTATGTGATGCAGAGTGTGCAGACATTAGGAGTAATTAATGCAGTGAGATCATGGGTTAAAAATAAGTAAAACACAAAGTGCAATGCTCAGGAGAAACTCAAAGATTGCATGGGGTCAGGAGTAAGTAATGCAGAGAGTCAACAATAAGTAACACACAGAGTGCAGAGGTCTGGAGTAAGTAATACAAATATTGCAGGGGTCAGAAGGAAGCAAAGCAGGGAGTACAGGAGCAATGGACAGACTGCAGAAGAAGTGCAAGGTTCAGAAGTAAGTAACACTGAGGGTGCAGAGGTCAGTAATAAGTAACAGAGAGAGCTGGGGTCAGTCGTAAGTGAGGCAGATAGTGCAGAGGTCAGGAGTAAGTAATGCAGAGAGTTCAGAGGTCAGGAGTAAGTGACTCCTGATAAGTGGTAAGGAGTCAGAAAAAGGTGTCAGGAGATGGAAAGATGGAAATATGGGCCTACAATGATGTCTTACATACAGTATGTCTCTAACGTTTCAGAACATTGCTTGATTGTTTTTCTGAGAACAGGGGTCATAAAAGGACACCATAAATCAGCCCTGGAATTTTTATCTGGAGGAAATATCTGGAAAAAAAAGTAACATGACACTTACACTACCAGATGGCCAGAAAAATAAATAACCCTAAGTGAGTATGTGACAGGTGTTCCTGTGGAAAGTCCCTTTGTCATGCCTGTGAAAAGGTCACTTGAAAGGGGTCATTTGAGTTGGAAATTATGTCAAAAATACCAACTATTGACCTCCAAATGACAAGTGTCTTGAGATCTTGACCACAGTCCAGCAGCACAATATGTTAAATGAAAATGGCAAAGACTTAAGATTACTGAAATAATTGAAAGGTTCTATCTTTACCTGGATGGGTAAGAGTAAGTGGGGGCATTTTCGCAAGTGTATACACCATCAGAACACAAAGCTCTGGTCTCTCTTTCTGGACTCAAGATGGAACATAATGATGTCTGTGTAATGTAACTCCATCACTTCTTTATCTATAACTTTCTTTTTCTGTCCATTGACAACACTCATTATTTTAATTTGTAATATCACTGCTTTGAAAGTTGTACCAGCTACATTATATCTTGTTATACTGGATTAGGAGCAAACCTCCTTTCTGTTTTGAATAAATTAGATCTATATTTATTAGCACCACTTTTATTATTATTTGATTAATTAATCTTATTATAAGGGATACAGGAAAGCTTGATTGTGGAATAGACGAAAGGTGGTATTCACTTATTATATTTATCATCAAGCAAATATGTGAGGTAAAAAATTGCTGAAACAAGGGGTTAGGAGTAAGTAACACAGAGAATATGTGGGTTAGGAATGAGCAACATAGAAAGAACAGGGGTTAAGAGTATGTACCACACAGATTTCAGAGGTCAAGAGGAAAAAATATATAGATTGCAGAGGTCGGGTGTAAGTAACATCAAGACTGCAGGGGTCAAGTAAGTTAACCAGAAAGTCAGGAGTAACTAACCCAGAGTGCAGGGGTCAAAAGTAAGTAACGCAAAGAGTACAGGAGTCAAGAGTAAGTAACATACTGTATATAGTGCAGAGTTCAGAAGTAAGTAATTCACAGAGTGCAGGGGTTAGGAGTAAGTAATGCACAGAGTGCAAGGGTTAAGAGTAAGGAACATGGAGAGTTCAGGGGAATAAGTACCACACCAATTGCAGAGTTCAGGAGTAATACAGAGAATGTAGGAATTAGGAGTAAGTAATCTAAAGAGCGCAGAGGTCAGGAGTCAGGGTTTAGGAGTAAGGCCTAAGTATTGATTCTGATTGGTCAGCACCTTCACTGACTAATCAGAAACCATCTGGTTTGTGGAAGAAGCACTGACAAAGAAGAGGGAGAAGAGTGGGGATTTCAAATCCCTGGACTGCTGGATTGACTGTGGGGATGCTGACAGATTGGCAACCCCAAAGGTAAGTACAGTGGGGAGGGTCTGTTAGGGATCCAGGTATGACCAGAAATGTGTGGACTGACACAGGGAAGTAGCAGGCTTCAGGAACACAGGCGTAGTCAGGCTGGAGAGGTGGAATGGTCAGGCAGGCCGTAAGGTACTGTCAGGTGCCGCCTGGCAGTGTCTCTAGCAGCCCACAGCACAGATTTCCACAGGGCGCGGGGTCTAAGTCCCAGCCTGCTATTCACCAGGGCCCCTGATGGTGGGGATGGACTTGGTGCAGACTGGAACCAGGTCGCGACCCCTGAGTGCGTCCAGCAGTGCCGATTAGCCCTGTGTTGGTCACATGCACCCTCCGAAAAAAAATCTCTTACGATACACACAAGACTGAGAATGTCCAGAGTGACTCTTAGAGCTCTGTACTATCAGCAGATGGATTGGGTACAGTAGAAGTAGGGGAGGATCAGAGAAAACAGGATCAAACAGTCTTTTTCAGGTCACGACCCCTGAGTGCGTCCGGCTGTGGTAGAGAGTACTGGCAGGGGAGTGCAGGAACGGAGTCTGATGGGAAGAGGCAGGCAGACTTACTAAAGGTGATCCGTGCGGGATGGATCGTCAGGTGAAGTAAGTGTAGTCAGACAGGCCGGGTCGGTATCGTGCGGGCAGCGTGGTACAGGAGGAGCAAGCAGAGAATGGTCGGGGTCACAAGCCAGGTTCAGCAGGTAGCGGGCAGCGCGGTACCGAGGATCAGGCAGAAGGATGGTCAGGCAAGCCAGGGGTTCAACAGGAGACGGTCAGCAGAGGTCAGGATCAAAGCAGGGTCAGCAACGAGGCAGGAACACAGGATACCAGTTACAGGGGCTCATGGGAAACATACACCAAGGCCCTGATCACAGGCCTGGTCATTCCTTAAATAGGTGTTGGCTGACTGCAGGAGTGAGCTTCTGGCTGCTGAGAGCACCCACTGGTCAGCCCTGGTACTGCAGCCCACACGGCAGGTGAGTCCCACCACCAGTGCTGAGTCCATTCCTGACAGGGTCTCTATTGTTAGTTCACCTTTAAATTTTTTCTGTAAAGGTGAAGTTAACACTTTAACCACTTGAGCTCCAGAGGATTTACCCCCCTTAATGACCAGGCCTTTTTTTGCTGTTTGGCGCTGCACTAATTCAAATGATAATTGCGTGGTCATGCAATGCTGTACCCAAACTAAATTTATGTCCTTTTTTTCACACAAATAGAGCTTTCTTTTGGTGGCATGTGATCACCTGTGCGCTTTTTATTTTTTGCGCTATAAACAAAAAAACCACGAAAATTTTGAAAAAAACCCCAATATTTTCTACTTTCAGCTATAAAAAATATATCGAAAACTCAAAGTTAGTCATAAATTTAAGCCAAAATGTATTCTGCTACATGTTTTTAGTAAAAAAAATCCCGTGCATTAGCGGGCAAACTGGCGCTATCTAGGAGGGGCACTAACACTATCGGAAGTCACCAGGGACACTAATACAGTGATCAGTAAAAATCTGTTCACTGTAATCAATGACACTGGTGACAGGGCAGTGAAGGGGTTAACGGGGGGGGGGGAGGGGGGCGATCAAGGGGTTAAATGGGATTTCTGGTGTACTAGCGGGCAATCTGGCGCTATCTGGGAGGGGCGCTAACACTATCGGAAGTCGACAACGACACTGATACAGTGATCAGTAAAAATCGGTTCACTGATCAGTGACACTGGTGACAGGGCAGTGAAGGGTTTAACTGGGGGGGGGAGATTAAGGGGTTAAATGGGATTACTGGTGTACTAGCGGGCAATCTGGCCCTATCTGGGAGGGGCGCTAAC
Source organism: Staurois parvus (assembly GCF_062004578.1). Classification (NCBI taxonomy): domain Eukaryota; kingdom Metazoa; phylum Chordata; class Amphibia; order Anura; family Ranidae; genus Staurois; species Staurois parvus. Next base: position 411,268 of record NW_028318679.1, on the reverse strand, counting down.
ACTATCGGAAGTCGCCAGTGACACGGATACAGTGATCAGTAAAAATTGGTTCACTGATCAGTGACACTGGTGACAGGGCAGTGAAGGGGTTAACTGGGGGGGGGGAGATTAAGGGGTTAAATGGCATTACTGGTGTACTAGCGGGCAATCTGGCGCTATCTGGGAGGGGCGCTAACACTATCGGAAGTCGCCAGCGACACTGATACAGTGATCAGTAAAAATTGGTTCACTGATCAGTGACACTGGTGACAGGGCAGTGAAGGGGTTAACTGGGTGGGGCGATCAAGGGGTTAAACGGGATTACTGGTGTACTGGCGGGCAATCTGGCGCTATCTGGGAGGGGCGCTAACACTATCGGAAGTCGCCAGCGACACTGATACAGTGATCAGTAAAAATTGGTTCACTGATCAGTGACACTGGTGACAGGGCAGTGAAGGGGTTAACTGGGGGGGGGCGATCAAGGGGTTAGACGGGACTACTGGTGTATTAGCGGGCAAACTGGCGCTATCTGGGAGGGGCGCTAACACTATCGGAAGTCGACAGCGACACTGATACAGTGATCAGTAAAAATCGCTTCACTGATCAGTGACACTGGTGACAGGGCAGTGAAGGGGTTAACTGGGGGGGGGGCGATCAGGGGGTTAAATGTTACCTAGAGTGTTCTAACCGTCAGTGTGTAGTGTTTTACTCACTGTTTAGATGTCTTCTTCTCTGTCTGGAACGGAATGTGTCCAGGCAGAGAAGAATGACATCATATCCTGCCCTGTGTAAATGTCAACACAGGACAGGATAGGACAGGGACCGATCATGTGATTTCAGCCAGAAATCACTGGCTGAAATCTAATGATTGATCCCTCCTGGATCGAATCGTGTCACCCGCGGGTTGGCGGGAGTGCGCACGCGCGCCCCCTACCCGCAAATGTGTCGGGAGCGCGGAGCACGTTTTAAAACGTGCTTTTGCGCTCCACTGCTGCCCTGCACACATATATACACAGTGGCAGGGCGGCAAGTGGTTAAAGCCCCTATTAGCTATGTAGGTATTATTTTTTTAGTCTTTTGTTATATGATTGTGCACCCAGGAAAAGATATACGCAAATCTTCATGTTGAGTTCATGTTTGATATAGATTCCATTAATATGTGTTCAGTTTGAACTGTGTCAAATGCTTTTGCTTTCTATTGCTTAAAGTGAAACTATACTCCCCTTCTATCCAGCGCCTTAGTGTCCTGGTGCTCCCCACTGGTCACTGTCATCTTCAGCTGAATTGGCTTCAAGTTATCATTCTTTAGTTATTTTCATTGGCCTAGCCAAGATGATGTCCCTCCTGTCGCATATACAGAAGTCTTCTATCTCAGCTCAGCTCAGTGTACAGGGGCTTACAGGCAGGTTTGATATCAAAATTGATATGGTCCAGGAACATTTTAAACAAGCAGCATGTAAAGCAGGGGTGCCCATGACAGCTATGAATGTGGCCCAATATAAACTTACTTAAAAATGTTAATTTTTTAAATTTAATTAGCGAACACATGAGGTCGAAGATAAATCTGACAATGTCTCTTTACTGGACTTTTTATAAGTTTTATCTTCCCAAAGAAAAAATATCCCACTCTTCACAATCACACCTTCATGTCATCCATTTTCGGCAGCATCTATATGTAGGGCTAACAAATAACAATGAAAACTCTGTGCCACAGGCAAAAACAAAAAAAAAACCAAAAGGAACCAAATATAAAGAAACACAGATGAGTGTGATTATGGCTCCTGCAGTCTTCAAAATGAGTCTAACTTCCACATTAGTGAGCCCTATAAATGTGTATATAGACTGCTCTGCCAAAAATGTGAATCAAAAGTACTTAATTTGCCACATGTGAAAATGCAAAAAAATAGAAAAATAATTATATAAATGGACAACACAACAATATACAAATAATGTCCAATGTATCAGTAAGTCCCATTAAAACAATAGCTGCTTGAAAGCCAAAAGAACAGGTGCTAACCTAAACCTAACAATTACACCCCACTCACATGGATATGTGCCTAGGGACAGACGCCAGGTACATATAGCGCTTGTTGTTAAGATGGCTGCCACCGATCCAGGGATGTGATGTATCGGCTGGGGAACACTGTTTCACCTAGTTTCATCTGTAATTCAGAAAGATAAATTTGACAATGTCTCTTTACTGGACTTTTTATAAGTTTTATCTTCCCAAAGAAAAAATATCCCACTCTTCACAATTACACCTTCATGTCATCCATTTTCGGCAGCATCTATATGTTGGGCTACCCCTTAAGAGCCACTGAGTATTTTTGGGTTCTCTATCCGTTCTGAGCCTGTTTAGGTAGTACAGTCCCTGGCTTTGAATCATAGGAACACAGTTTAAAGTGAGCAAATATTTGTATTGAGGTCAGGGCACAGAGAGTGCAAGCACAACAAAAATGACAGTAGATGTGCATAAAAATTAAACGCTCTAAAAGATCTAACAAAATAATGAAGCACAAAATCACTTTAAGCAAACCCAAATGTCCTGCAGGATCAGAATGTAAACATCAATTACACCTTCTGCGATATATCTCCCCAAGCGAGTTGAAATGAACTATCAAGATGCCAGACTAATTCACTTTTGGGTTCTCAGTAGCAGGTAACTGGGTTCAACTCTTGAGATGAATACTTTTGTTATAAGCAGTAATGTCCCCTTTTGTACGGTATTAAAGAATGGTGACAAATCTGCGAGCTTGATGGGGCCCTAGTTGGTGAACATTAAGGTTCGAATTCTGTCTTGTGTAAAAGCAAGAGCTCTCAAGATGGTATAGGCACAAGAAGGTTTGAATGGTGTTGAAATTGAGTAAGCTCCCTTTAACACAAAGGATGAAAGCAAGAATTGGCGAATATGGAAGAAAGGGGTGGAAGCAGACTTCAGCAGAGGCTGAACCCCTGAGGATGGTGAACTAGTCTGGTGAAGAAAGTTCCTTGGGAGTTGGAAGAGGCTTGAAATGAAATACTGGTGTAATCCTGTCTGCACATGGGGCTTGTGCTGTAGTCCTGGAGTGTCAGGATAATAGTGAGACACTAAAGCAGTAGTAAGTAATACTGAATTGGTTAGGCAGTCAGGGTCTCAATGTGATAATCTTTGGGGTAAAGTGTACTGAAATGAACAATTAAAATTGAAACAGTCACTTGCAACTTGTGATGATCTGGGTTATGGAACCCTTTCACCCAATTTGTAGAATTTGTAGCATGAGTGGTAATCTCTCTGTTGGGATGCCCCTGTGTTCTCTTGGTCCCTCTGTTAAGAAGCAATGCCAATGGAGCACTGTGATCCGCTTGCCTACAGGATTGGCAGTCCTACTCGTCTGCGACACCAGTGGTCTGCAGTCCCTCTCTCCTTCTCCGTGAGGTGGCCCAATCCAGCCTGGATCCCCAGATTCCCACATGGCCTTCTCCCCACACACACACATGTCCTCCGCCTTTCACCATCTATTTCCTTCCTGTAAAGTTCCCAGGCTTCTAAATATATATGCTCCCGACCATTTACCTGCTTTCTGGGAAATGTAGTCTGTTCACTGCTCTGAGTGTAAATGTCCTGCTACCTGCATACAAGTTTAACAAGGCTTTGCTTCAATAAAGGGATAACTGAACCGCAGAACACTGCCATCTTGTGTTTAATTACCATCCTACAATCAGTATTAGTGCAGTGTGTTACATATATTTGTGAGCAACTATTTTCAAGGATGAAACACAAGAAGAGCAAAATAAGAACCAAAATATCTGAAAAGCAGCTTGAGAATTTATTGAGGATCTTTACTACATCCATCAAACCAGATATTCATAAAAAAAAATGAAGTTTTATTACTCATATAGGTACATTATCTATATCAGTGATTGTTAAAGTGTTACTAAACCCAGGACCCTGCATTCACTATATCTGGTCTCCCACAGTACACGGAACATGGAAATGCAATTATTTTAGTAAATTTAAACTGCTAAATGTCTTTTCACATCAGCAGGATATAGCAGTCGTGTGACTTATATCAGAGTCCATGCTGAACACTGCTTAAAGCTTGTAGGAGTTTTCATCCCCCCCCCGATTGTCCTATGAGGCTGCATGACCTCTGACCCTCTGTCTGGACAGTGCTAATTGACACTGTGCTGATCACATGCACCCTCCCAAAGAAAAAAAAATGTGCAGAGTGTCTCCTAGAGCTCTGTACTATCAGCAGATGGATTGGGGACAGTAGAAGAAGGGGAGGATCAAAGAAAACAGGATCAAACATCCTTTTTACACAATGCAGAGGATTAACCCCTTAGGTTCCACAGTGAGTATAACAAGCATGCTTTACTGCATATACAGACTTATTTTACTGTTGTGGGTTTGTAACACTTTAACGTGATCTGCCTGACTTTTTCTGCTCATCAGCTATCCTTATTGTTAGTATATTTTATGTGTGCCCCAAGCCAATTCATCTTCTTCCAATGTGGCCCAGGAAGATCAAAAGGTTGGACATCCCTAGTATAAATTGACAGCGTCGAGAGGAAAGTGTAACTAATGCACTCAGCTAGTGCATAGTTTTAAGCAAAGCCACCCACACTCTGCAGAGATTGCCAGGTAAACGTGTCAGTCAGTGTTATTAGCAGGCTCTCCTGTTCAGACACATTGACTGTTTGAACATCACAGTCTAAAGTCTTGTACATACTATAAGAATATAGGCCGAAAATATCGTTCGATTTTCTGTTTGTTAGTGCACTGCTTTTGAGAGCTGATGCTGACTGTTCAGACATAAATTTACAAAGGGACATGTTGAAAACTTTGTCAGATTTTCATAAAATAAGTACAGTATTCATGCTTTAAAACAAATGAGCATGTCTGAGCATGATTGGACAAAGTATGACCTGGAAGAAGATGATAACGAAAATAATTTCCATAAACATAAAGAATCAGCTGTGATGAAATGCAGCTACATATGCAGGAAGTTGCACTGTCATACTATAATATTTGTACCATAAAAAAAGCACTCTCATTTTCGATATGGGATTGACATGCAAAAACAAAAATGGTCGTTCATTTGTCCGATTTTCTTATAGTGTGTACTCAGTTTAACCACATGCCGCCCAGCCACTGTAGAAATATGGCGGCAGGGCGGCACGGCTGGGCAAAAGCCCGTTTTAAAACATGTATTTGAAAACAGGTAGGGGGCGCGCGCGAGGCGCGCCGCCGCCCTACCTGTCCCGCGGATCATAGCCACGGATGTCAGTCGCTGGGTCACAGCCGGTCGTTACCGGCTATGTCCCGGCGATCGGCAGCAATCGCTGACAGAGAGCACAGCTGCAGTAGCTGTGCTTTCTGTCAGTTCCCTGACAGCTCCAGGACACGCTGATCGGGACAGAAGAGTTTCTCTCTCCCGATCAGCGGTGTTCCCTGCAGTACACCCCCCTGCCGCCTAGTAAAACACTCCCCTCACACAGTTAACCTTTTCCCTGAATAATAAACTTAACCCCTTCCTCCCCAGTGCCATTAGTACAGTGTCAGTGTTTTTTTTTTGCACTGATCACTGTATTGGTGTCACTGGGGATGTCAGTTACCCCAAGTCAGTACCCCCCAATGTCAGAATGCCCGCCGCAGTCCCGCCATAAGTCGCTGATCGCCACCATAAGTCACTGATCGCCGCCATAAGTCGCTGATCGCTGCCATTATTAGTATAAAAAAAAACTAAAAATCCCTGTATTTTTCCCGCCATTTGTAAACGCTATAACTTTCACGTAAACCAATTAATTTACACGTATTGGGTTTTTTTTTTTTTTAGCAAAGACATGTCGCAGAATGCATTTTGGCAGAAATTTATGACTACCGTATTTTTCGCTCCATAAGACACACCTGACCATAAGACCCACCTAGGTTTTAGAGGCAGAAAACAGGAAAAAAAAATATTCTGAACTAATGGACTGCAGACATAGTACAGGAGATGACCAGAGACTGCGGACACAGTACAGGAGATGACCAGAGACTGCGGACACAGTACAGGAGATGACCAGAGACTGCGGACACAGTACAGGAGATGACCAGAGACTGCGGACAGTACAGGAGATGACTGCTGACCTTTGGGGAGGGGGGGAGCTGGTACCTGAATTTGACAGGTACCCGCTCTTACTTCTGTGGAGTTGTTCTTTGACCTTACCTGTTCCTCTATCCAGCCGCGCGCTGTCTTCCCGGCTTCTGTAGTGTGGGCGCTCGGCTTGACAGCCGGGTGCCCAGTGCGCATGAGCGAGAAGCGCTGCGCTTTGTGATTGGTCCGGTGGCTTCTGGGGCCTGTCATGTGTCCCAGGTGCCGCCTTACCATTCACAAAGAGCACCGCTTCTTGCGCATGTGCACTTGGCGCCCGGCTGTCAAGCCCAGCGCCCACACTACAGAAGCCGGGAAGACAGCGCGCCGCTGGATAGAGGAACAGGTAAGGTCCCGCTGCAGAGGTGAGCGGCCGGCCCGGTATTCTGACATGGCGGCAGTGGAAATACTGGACCGGCCGCTCCATATTCGCTCCATAAGACACACTGACATTTTCCCCCCTTTTTTTGGGGGAAAAAAGTGCGTCTTATGGAGCGAAAAATATGGTAAATTTGATTTTTACATTTTTTTCTACTGTACATGTTTTATAGCAAAAAGTCCAAAATATTGTTTTTTTTCCGCAAAATTGTCAGCCTTTTTTTTTATAGCGCAAAAAATAAAAACCGCACAGGCAATCAAGTACCACCGAAAGAAAGCTCAATTTGTGGGAAAAAAAAGAATGTAAATTTCATTTATGTACCGTTTTGCATGACCGCGCAATTGTCCGTTAAACTAGCGCAGCGCTGTATAGCAAAACAAATGGCGTAAAATTGCAGTATCTATACCATAGTTTGTAGACGCTATAACTTTCACAAAAAGCAATCAATATACACTTATTGTGATTTTTTTTTACCAAAAACATGTATCAGAATACATTTTGGCCTAAATTTATAACCAACTTTGAGTTTACTATATATTTTTTATAGCTGAAAGTAAAAAATATTGTTTTTCTTCAAAATTTTGGGCTTTTTTTGTTTATAGCGTGAAAAATAAAAAGCGCACAGGTGATCAAATATCACCGAAAGAAAGCTCTATTTGTGTGAAAAAAAGGACGTAAATTTTGTTTGGGTGCAGCATTGCATGACCGTGCAATTATCAGTTGAATTAGTGCAGCGCTGAGTAGCAAAAAGAGGCCTGGTCTTTAAGGGGGGTTAATCCTCTGGAGGTCAAGTGGTTAAGTGTTATTTATTTGATGCCATAGCAACGCATTAAAATTACAACAGTGAGCAGTGGTTTTTGTGGTTTCTGCTTCCTCACATGTGTGCTCTGCTCCTGGGAGTGATATAATGTTAACACCTTGCTGCCATCATGGTTCATTGTTTCTAAATGCTGCTGCAGTAGATTTTTAACCCTTGCATATGTAAAGTTTATTAGCCCTCCTAGGGAATTTAGAGGTCTAAATTTAAAGTGAGCAGTTTGTTTGGCACAAAGTGAAGAAGGGGACACTTTGTGGTGGCACTGGACAACTTTGTGTTGAAGATCTTTCTGCAGACTTTTTAATATTTTAACATTTGCATATTGGGATTATAAAACAGTGTACATGGATTACAGTTTGAAGGATAACAGTCGTTTAGTACAATATGTTTTACACACTATTGTAAGATATTGTCTGTATCACTCACATTTTTAAGGCTATGTTCACACTAGCTTTGTCAGCAGGCATCAGACAGGCATTTGGGAAATGTTTTTTAATGCCTATGAAAATTCTGCACATGGCAGCACACAGTGCTGTTCACGCTGAAGAGCTAGCATCATGTCACGTTGCGTCACGGCAAAACTGACGCCTCCTGTCGAGTCAGGAGGAGTTGAAGCCTCCCATTCAAGTCTATGGTGCCACTCCTCAAACGCCTGGCAGGTGTTTGCAGTGCGGTTGCGATACGGTTGCAAGGCGGTTGTGGAGTGTTAATACCATTTAACTTCATTATAGGTGTTTGTGGTGCGGTTTTAACGCTTGGCAAACCTCGCATAGGGCATTTGGGGAGCGTTTGAGGAGCATTAAAAATGCTTCCCAAACACCTGTCTAACACCTGTCAAACGCTGTAGGGGCGTTTGGCAAGAGTTAGAAATAAAGTCAAGTGTGAACGAGCCCTTAAAGTTGTTTTGCACATAAATATGTATAGCATCAATTGACACCTGTTTACTTGCTATAATTTTTTTTTTTAAAGTCGAATTTTGACTTTTGGAGAAGTGTTTAAGGCACTAGGGATTGCACAAGTGTATATTATTTGAGACAGCGCCGCACTTCTTTTATTGAACAGTTATATAGTTAGTCTGGCTGAAAAAAGTCCATCCAGTTAAACCATATAAAAAAAAAAAGTTATAATCCTTAAACCCACAGTTGATCCAGAGGAAGGCAAAAAACCCAGCAAAGCATAATTCAATTTGCTCCTGCAGGGAAAACAAATTCCTTCCTGATCCCCCAGGAGGCAATTGGATATTCCCTGGATCAACTTTACCTATAAATAGTAACCAGTTATATTCTGTGTATCCAAGAAAGAATCCAGGCCCTTTTTAACCACTAGCCTACAGGGCACTTATACCCCCTTCCTGCCCAGGCCAATTTCCAGCTTTCAGAGCTGTCACACTTTGAATGATAATTGCACGGTCATGCAACACTGTACCCATATGAAATTTTTATAATTTTTTTGTGACAGATAGAGCTTTATTTTGGTGGTATTTAATCACCTCTGGGTTTTTTATTTTTTCTTAAACCAAAAACCACTGAAATTTTTGAAAAAAAAAAGTTTTGTCTTTGTTTTTTGCTATAAAATTTTGGAAATAAGTGATTTTTTCCCCTTCACTGATGTGCGCTAATGAGGCTGTAGTGATGGGCACTGATGAGGAGGCACTGGTAGGTGGCACTGATGGGCATTGACAGGCATCAGTGATGGGCACTGAAAGGCAGCACTGACTGGCACTGATAGGTGGCACTGATAGGTGGCACTGACTGGCACTGATAGGCGGCACTGACTGGCACTGATGGGTGACACTGAAAAGCAGCTCAGATGGGCTCTGATATGTGGCACTGAAATTTGGTACTGATGTGGCACTGGCAGGTGGCATGGATGAGCACTGACAGCTGGCACTGATTGACACTGACAGGTGGCACTGCTGGGGCTACACAGATCATCAGGGCACACTGATCATCAGTGCTCTTTGTACATGTCCCCTCCGAGGAATGGCGATTACCGGCTCTCCTCTCCTCACGAGCTGTCAGTGTGACAGCGTGTGAGGAGAGAAATGGACACAGCTGATCACATGACCGAGCCAACATCTTCGGCTCTTTTTGTTGATCGGTGATCCGCTGTGTCCAAGGGATGCAGCGCACTGCTGATCACTGTGCTGCGCGCTCCCGGAGCCGTGCATGCGCGGTTAGAATGGGAGGATGTCATATGATGTCCTCTCAGAATGAGAGAACTGCCTTGCGCCCATCATTGTACTATATGGCGGGTGGGAGGCGGTTAAAGCAATCTACTGAGCTGGCCAGAACCAACTCTTGAAGGAATCTATTCCACATTTTCACAGCTCTTACTGTGAAAATGTGGAATAGATTCCCTCAAGAGTTGGTTCTGAACAGCTTACCGTGTTTGGAGATTAAATTACCTCTCCTCTAGACATAAAAAGTGCCCCCTTGTCCTCTGTGCTGACCTCAGGGTGAATAACTCTACACAGAGTTCACTATACGAGCCGCTGATGTATTTATACATGTTGATCATATCCTCCCTTAATCTCCTCTTTTCGAGAATACCTTTGCTTTCTCTTAGATCCCATGCCAAGAGTCAACAAAACTAATTAAATCATAGTTCTCTTCATGCACCAAAACTTCCAACTCCTATTTTTTGCTTGGCAGACTTCTGGCATTGGTGAACACCTTGTTGGATTTTACTGTTGTGTTTTTGCACATTTTTTTCGTTGTACAATTAGTACTATAATTGTCAATGGTTGTTTCTAATATTGGAAACACTTATCACCTGCCATTGACCTCTCTCCATTTTCCCCCATTCCACTCATCATTAGTGTCTGACCTCTGTCTGACTTGTCTGTTCCATTATATTCAAATTCTCCCTCCCTCCTCAATTCTATAAATATACCCCCAATCTTCCCATAAACCTCTCCCCTAGCACCTATACCTCTCTTGAATTTGGGTGCCAACCATCTTTGTCATATAGGTTGTTTTTTTTCTTTTTTTTAATTTAAATATTATATTATTTCTTTTCAAAATACCATTTTGAATATACAAAAGCTAATAAAACACATCTGTCTGACATTCTCAAAACATAACATAACATTTATCTTGGTAACCTTTTAGCCCTCCCTCTTCCCTCCTCCCCTCCCTACCCCGCGTTGATTATGCACTTTTCCCTTCAATCTTAAAAATCCCATTTCTATAATAATACTGATATTATATTATATTTGTCTCCTGTGTCTTCTTTTCTCTATTTTACATATTCTAGGTATATCTCTGACTTTTTAAATTCTATCCACTTTTCACACCTTGTACGAAAAACCTCCATTTTATCTTCCTCCATATGGTAAAGTTCCTCCGTTCTATACGTCTTATCCACCCACTCCTTTATTTTCGGTGCTTGTTGTTCCCTCCAAAAGGGTATCAATCCCTTTGCTGTGTTTAGATAATACAATAATCTAGTTTTTTTATATTTTTTTACCGAGAACTCAGTACCATAGAGAAGGCAAGTCTCTGGGTCCTTTGGGATATTGACCTCTGTTATTTCCTGAATTCTCCGTACTATACCCTCCCAGTATTCTTGGATTTTATGTCACTCCCACCATAGGTGAAACATTGTACCTCTATCTCCACATCCTCACCAACATAAAGGTGAATTGTCTCCACTTATTCTATATGTAACACTCGGTGTAATATACCATCTTACCATACACTTGTAATTCATTTCTACTTTGATATTTACATTCACATGAATTAAACTATGCATTTTCCTTTGTTTTCCCTCATCTATTATTTCTTCTAAATCCCTTTCCAATTTCTCTATAAATGGTGGCCTTATAGCTGTGATTAATCCTGTGAGAATCTTATATATTTTAGAAATCCCTTGCTTCCCATCTCCCCTTGTATCTAATAAGTGCTCAAAAGGGTTCCAATCCTCTTTTTTTTCTTAATAGCTTTGGGAGACTCCCTATAATTTGTCTTAATTGACCAAAACGCCATTAATCCATTCTTGTAAATATTTCCCTCTTACTTTCCAGTTCGCTAAGTGAACATATTTCCTCTCATGCCATTATATCTCTTAATTGTATATCTTTCTTCTTTATCCACTTCCCTGTAACACTCTCATTACCTGGAAGGAAAAATTCTGTGGATCCTAGAGGCATTAACAGTGAATTAAATTCCCACCCTCTGTTTGTGTAAAGCATCCCAAACTCTTAAAACATTACGTGTAAACAAACTTGTGTTATCTGTTAATCCTTGATATTGAGGAGGTAACCAGACAATTGTACTTAAATTCGTATAACTTAGTGTATTTTCTATTTTTACCCAACTCTTCCCCTGTGCATTATGTGTCCAGTCAAAAATTCTTGCCAAAGTTATAATATCTTTTCAGGTCTAGTACCCCAAGGCCCCCTTTTTCTTTATCTCTACTTCAAGTTTCATAACTTAGTCTAGGCTTCTTATTTATCCAAATAAAATTGTTAAAATGTTTTTAATTATTCTAAAATATACCTCTAAGTTTTATTGGTATTGTTTGGAATTTATATAAATTTTTGGAACAATTACCATTTTTATCAGGTTTATCCGACCGATCCATGACTAAGATCCCCATCATAATTTCTTTATTTCATCTTTAATCTCATTTAGTAGTGGGATATAATTTGATCTATATAGATTCTTAAAAGATACAGTCAGTTTTATACCCAGATATTTTAGTTCTCTTTCCCTCCAGACAAAAGGAAATTCCTCCTGTAACATTTTATTTCTCTCCATTTATAAGGTTTATATTTAAGATCTCTGTTTTAGTTGGATTAATTTTTAAGTTTGACATCTCTCCGTATTCTTTTAAAGATTTCATTAAGTTTGGCAATGTTATCCTTGGATTTCCTACATAGAACAACATGTCATCTGCATTAGCTGCCACCTTATACTCAATTTCTCCTACCCAAATTCCTTTTATATCTATATTATTCCTAAGAGTAGCCAAAAGAGATTCCAGAAATAGGACATATAATAATGTGGACAGAGGACATCCCTGTCTTGTTCCATTCTGCATCTCAATATACTCAGACAATTCCCCATTTACCATTATTGCTGCCGAGGGTTGACTATATAAATTTTCTTATCCATTCTCTCATTCTAGGTCCCATGCCTATTGCTTCCAAGGTATCTAACATATATCCCCAATTTACTCTGTCAAATGCCTTTTCAGCATCAATAGAGAGTACCAATGCCGGGATTTTCTCTTTCCTACTTTTTTGTATGAGGAATAGGGATCTTAGTCCGTTGTCCCTACATTCTCTTTCTGGGATATACCCTACTTGATCTATATGTATCCATTTTGACATTAGGTCCTTCAGTCTACTTGCCACTACTTTTGCATATAGTTTAGTATTCAATAAGGAAATCGGTCTATAACTTGAACAGTGAGTGTCATCTTTACCTTCCTTTCGTATGAGTACCACATGAGCTTGCAGGGATTCCCACCTCATTTGCATCTCTCCTCCCAAAGCATTCATATATATTCTCAGTTTAGGTAGTAATATTTCTTCATATATTTTTTATAATATCTCACTGTATACCAATCGGGTCCTGGACTTTTCCCTGCTACCATATTTTTTAATGCTAGTTGTATCTCTTCCTGAGTTATTGCTGTTTCCAGGGATTTTAATTGTTCTTTGCTTAATTTTGGTAATCCCGCCTTTTTTAAATATGCCTGTCTTCTTTCTGTTTTTCTTACTTCATCTTCTCCTGTGAAACCATGAGGCTTAATATTATACAACGTATTATAATAATCTTAAACACTTTTGCTATATCTTTGGTTGAGTGAACTAATTCTCCTTTATTATCTCAATATGATTCCTAGATTTTTTTTTTCCTCTGAGCTCTCATTATATACTTTCCTGGTCTATCCCCCCATCTATATCTCTCACGTATCATTTTATTAAACACTCTACTCTTCTCTTCTTCCAGAAAATGATTTAATTCTTCTCTTTTTTTTATTATCTTCTGCGAAATCTCTTTTGTTACTCTATTTTTATGTGTCAGCTGTAAGTCACAGAGTTTGCTTAACAGTGTGTTGATTTTTTTCTCTTCTTTTCCTCTTTTTTGCTCCTATCGCTATTAAAATTCCTCTGATATAAACCTTATGTGCTTCCCACACTGTAGCTACCGACATTTCCTCAGAGTCATTTTCCTCAAAAAATTGCTCTATTTCCGTCTTAAGTTTCCAGTCCGTCTCTTGATCCGGGAGTATTGACTCATTCAACCTCCATATTTTTCCTCCCCTCTGCTCATTTCCCCATAGTAGTTGCATTGTGACAGGAGCATGATCAGATATCGACATAACCTCTATGTTTACTTTAACCAGAGACTCAATAAGTCCATGGTCCAACAGTATGTAATCCAGTCTTTAATACCTCTCGTGTGCATGAGAGTAGAATGTGTAGTCTCTTTCCTTCATATGCTTAATTTTCCAAATATCTACAAGTTGACATTGAAATAACAAGTTATTCAGAGACTTACTACTATCTTTCTGCACCAGAGAGGCCACATCCATCTGTGGATCAATACACAAATTGAAATCTCCAGCCACAATCAAATTACCTTTTTTGAAATCCATTAATTTCCGCAAAATATTTTTTAAAAATACCTCCGGGTTCTTATTTGGGCAATAAATGTTTGCAAACGTGCATTCTATTTCCTGTAGTTTTCCTTTGAAGAACAGGAATCTCCCTTCCGGATCTACCAATCTCTCATCCAACTTAAACCTTATATTTTTCTCAAATCCTATTGCCACTCCCTTTGCGTGTTTAATTGGGGAATCTGCATAATACCAATCTGGATAATATCTGGATTGTAGATTCACATTTGTTTCTTGATGTGTCTCTTGTAGAAATACCACTGAAGAGAGTCTATACTGAAGTTCTTTAAATATCCTAAATCTCTTCCCTGGGCTATTTAAACCTCTAACATTATAAGTCTTAAAGTGAATCTCTTCCGTTCTTCTCTTTTTCTCACCTCCTCTCATCCCTCTTCTCCCATATCCTTTTTCTAGCTCTTCATTATTCCTTTTCCTTCATTCTCCAGACTTTCTCCAGACTAATATATCTCCTACTGTTCTGCATAATCTAAGGCTACCCCTCTCCTCTCATATCCTTCTCCCTCCCTCCCAACCTCCCTCCCCCCTCTCATCCCCACCTCCATTCCTCCCATCCCCCCATCCACCTCCCTTCCCTTTTTAGGCCATATTTTTGCCTATGAATCATTTGTGGTCCTAGTCCCACCTTTGATTAATTTTTTGGGTGGAGCTCTGCACCTGAACACCACATCAGCCTGCATAAAAAAAAAAAAAAAAAAAGGAGAAAGAAAGAAGAAAAGGAAGAAAGAAAAAAAAAAAAAAGGAAGAGAGGGGGAGGGGACCAAAGTAGAGACAGGGAGAAAATCAGGGGGTAGGGAAAAAAAAAACAAACAAACCCCCCACCATTAAGCTCACCCCCTCCCCTCCACTACACCCCCCTTCCCACCTCCCTCTCTCCACCTTCCTCCTAGACTGCCTGCCACCTTTCATTATCCATATTCCTCCTCTCCACCTCCCCCCTCTCCCCACCCCTGGAACATATGTATTCTGCAACTCAAGTCTCTCACAAAAGTCTCTTAATTCTTCAGGAAACTTTAATCTTGCAGAGCGCCCATTCTTCCAACCGATTAAACATGCTGAGAACCCCCAGCTATATCGAACGTTCTGCTTCTTTATTTGTTCTACTAATGGTTTTAAGATTTTCTTTCTTGACAGTCAGCCAGATCAGCAAAGATCTGTATATTTATTTCTCCATATTTTAAACCCCGCTCTTCCCTTCATCCTCTTCCAAATCTCATCTTTATCACTATTATGATGGAATTGAGCAATAACATCTCTCGATTTTCTATTCCTACCCTCTTGATATAATCTTCCTACCCTATACACCCCATCAATTTTATAGGGTTCTGCTGCAAATCTGTCCATTATTATATCAAACAACTTCTCTATTGTTTCCTTCAGGTCTTCTCCATGGGAAATCTCAGGGAGACCTCGTATCCTTAAGTTGCTTTTTCTGTTCCTATTTTCCTGCTCTTCTAATTTGTATAGCAGATTTGTTGTTTTTTCAGTTCCACCATTTGTTTTTCTAAATTCTGTATCACTTGGGCATGCTTATTTGTTTTTCCTTCCATCTTCTCCACTCTAGATAGCACCTGCCCTAAGGCTATATGTAACTTCCCCATCTCTTGTTTTATAGATCTTTCCAAAGCTTTAAACATTTATGCTATTTCTAATTTAGTTGGCAGGTGTGAATCTTGATCTTCTATATTCTCCACCCCACCAGTTTTCTCGGTATCTGCTTCTTCTGGATTTTGACTTGTAATAGACATTTCCAAGGATAATCTGGAGCTCTCATCACTGCTGTTCTCTATCATACTCTTTTCCTTTAATCCGATTTGCCTCTCAGGGGTCTGTTTGTTCTATCCCGGTATATATTTCTTGATTGAACTAGAGGGCGGGGCCTTTGACGCACTTGCCTTTAGTCCTTTGTTCTTCATTTTGATATATTTTTAATATCAAAAGGATTCAATCATCGACTCTTCCAACCAGTATTCTTGTTTTTATCTTTCCTTCTCCTCTTCTCATTTGACTCTTGTCTTCTATCCTCCCCTCTCCCTCATTAACCCCGCAGGAGGACTGCCATCTCACAGGTGACTCTTACCAGCAACCCCCCAACCTTTATCCATTGAAAGTTTATTTCAGCCTTCATTTTTTTAAATTATCATATTTATCACTTTTATCACAGTCTGTCATATTCACCCACCCTCCTAGCCCTCACTTCTGGAGGGGTGGTAACCGAAGGTTTAACTGACATGGGGGGGCTGTAAGAGACGGTCCCTCTGGATCATCCTACTTCACAAGACAGGAGTCCCAGACAATGTCCTCTATGACAAAGCAAAACTTCAGCAACCACAGCAGTCCCCTATAGTGTTCAGTCTATGAGGTGAGGGAGAGAGGCGAGTTCAGGGCTGCGGATCTCCCTTAGACGGGCCGGCAGCTCCCGCTCCCAGTGCTCCTTTGCGGTTGGTCACGTGGCCGCCCGGCATCTTATGGGCTCCAGCTGTCCAGGGCTCTACATCTCCTCCTGCTCCTTCAGCTCCAGCCCACTCCACCGCACCACCAGCAAGTCGGGAGCAAGTCACCCTCTCTCCTTCTCGACTATCCCTTCATGCAGGCAGGCTGATGGAGCACTGGGGGTTGGCATATAGGTTGTATCCCAATGGAAAGTCAGTTTAGTGGTCAAAACCCAAAAGACAAAGTAAGCAATACACATAGCGTAGGGGTTAGGAGTAAGCAACTCAGAGGGGTCAGGATTAAAAAATGAAGGCTTTTAGGCGTCATGCACACTGGTTTTCTGTAGAAAGTTAAGAACTCACCTACGCTGCATGTTTTTCAAACCAGTTTAGGTGCGTTTAGCAGAATTTAGTATTTGGGAGTTTATTTATTTCATTGGTCAGAATTTTAAATTATCCTGGGCATTAAAATAAATAAATGCTGAAGTGCCAAACTGTGCCTAGCATTTAGGTGCAGTTGTCATTTTAAATGTTAGTAAACTCTTGCCTTGAACGTAGTTTTTGTGCTTTCAGAGAAATGCCAGTAAACTCAGCTGCCTGTAAACTCCTCTAAATGACTATGTATACATGGGCACATAGGATAACATAGAGGAGAGTTCAGGGGCTTCAGAAAAAAAAAATGCCCAACTGCTCCTAAACATCAGTTTAGCAGCTGCAGTGTACATGAGGCCTTAGGAGTTAAGAGTAAGTAACACAGATCATTCAGGGGTTAGATGTAAGTTATGCTGAATGTTCAGAGGTCAGGAGTAAGTAACATACAAAGTAAAGAGGTCAGAAATAGAAGTAATACACAGAGTACAGGATACTGCAGACATGCACCGTGGCTCAAAGCCAGAGACAAAGAGTCTTCCCTGCCGATACCCAGAGGATGGGAGTGGACATCCAAAGATAGGTGCTGCTCAAACTAGCCCAACCCTAGTAACGGTGTTGGCCTCAGCCACCGCTCCAGCCATGCGTGGCTGAAGTCAACACCATTACTAGGATTGGATTAGTTTGAGTGGCATCTGTCTTTTCATTTACAATTATTATAGACAGCACAACAATATACAAACAGTCAGAGACAAGCTCATTGACACAAAAAAAGTAAGGTGTACAGTTCTGTTGATGAAGGACATAAAACAAAAGCACTGAAATATTGACATGGAGAGAAATGGGGGGGGGAAATAAAAACACAATTTCAAAAGGGATGGAATGAGACCCTAAAAAAATTGCGTTAACAGCAAATAGTAACCAATGAGCAGGTGGGCAAAGACCAAGGATAGTCACCAAAGTCACATAGAGATGATAGGAAAAGCTGAGCATAAAATCTCACTGGACGTATATCGGAACTCTACACCTAGGACTTCCAAGAAAGTTCAACCGGTGTATATGACATTACAGGCACAGTTCTCTAGGGGTATCTCAATCAGTGCATATAACATAAAAACTGACAGAAACAAAAAATAAACAAAAAAAGAAAGGGAAAGAAAAGAGAAAAGCAGAGAAAGAAGAAACAAGTATAGTAAAGACAAAGAAATGGCTCCAGGAGAACCTTATATCGACAGGAGGGTCTGATCAAATCTAGACGGTTGAGCCACATCAATCCAAGGACGCCAGATGTGCAGAAACTTAGTGTGGGTGTCTAACAGCATAGCCGTTAGCTTCTCATTAACCATTATAAAATTAATCAGATTCTTAACGGCTTCAAAGCTAAGAAGAGGGGTTTTCCAAGGTCTCGCGATTGTCAATTTGGTAGCCATAAATAGATGCGATGCTAACTGCCACTCAGGACGGAGTATGCCTACTAGAGGTTTAAATAATAGTGCCTCATATGGGTTACGCTTAATATCTGTGTGTAGCATAATGCAGAGAAAGGGCATAGACCCTAATCCATAGTCTGCATACCTTGGGGCAAGTCCACCAAATATGGGCCATGGTACCTATTTGTTGACAACCCCAAAAGCAAGTCGGAGAATATAAGGGAATAAAGCAAGCCAGTCAGGCAGGTGTATAATACCATCTATAAAAGGACCTTGTAGACATTTAGACAATGCTTGAGTCCTATAAGAAACGATAGTGGAGTAGACAAGGGAGATCAAGCCTGGTGCATGAGGCCTGTGCCTGCAAAGACTTTCAAAGGGAGTCAGCCTATAGGGACCTGAATGGGCTCGTAATAATGTAGTAAGAAAGTGATGGAGTTGGAGGTAGCTAAAATGTTCCCTCAACGGGATATCATGTGAAGAACGCAAAGTCGCAAAAGTGAATATCCGGGTAGGAGAGAGCATGGAGTATATGTCATTGAAGCCATGGGCTGACCACCACGCAAACTGGCCAGGATTGTTTAGGCCTGGGGGAAAAAATGAGCTGTGGAATAGGTGCATCATGGGTAAGTGAGCAGAAATAAGACCAGAAGAATATTTAATTGAGTCCCAAAGACGAAGCATATGTGTTAATGTCGGGCTAAGAGGTGAAAGGCAATCAATAAGGGGGAGCCACAGCAAAGAAGAAAGTGGGGTCGGATGGGAGTCCATCAGATCCACAGTGGCCTACAAGAGAATATTGCAAGATGCGTGAAGATGGACTAGTGGGGCTATGTTTGCCGCTAAATAGTATGCATGAAGATTCGGGACAGACAATCCACCTACGTTCCTAAGGGCAAATGATTTTAATAATTCTAGGGTGGGAGGAGCCCCAGATGAAAGACAGACGCTTCCGTTAATGAATGTGTAAGATATGCAAAGGCACAGGGATCGATAAAACCCAAAACACATATAATAATTTTGGAAGATAAGTCATACGGATTGCATTCATTCTTCTGAACCACAAAAACGGGAGATGCGCCGAATAAGACAACATTTCCGTCAAGTCCTTAACCACTAGCCTACAGGGCACTTATACCCCCTTCCTGCCCAGGCCAATTTCCAGCTTTCAGTGCTGTCACACTTTGAACGACAATTGCACAGTCATGCAACACTGTACCCGTATCAAATGTTTATCATTTTTTTGTGACAGTTTTATTTTGATGGTATTTAATTACCTCTGGGTTTTTTCTTTTTTCTTAAACAAACCAAAAACCACTGAAAAAAAAGTTTTTATTTAGTATTGTTATACAATTTTGTAAATACAGTCAGGTCCATAAATATTGGGACATCAACACAATTCTAACATTTTTGGCTATATACACCACCACAATGGATTTGAAATGAAACAAACAAGATGTGCTTTAAATGCAGACTGTCAGCTTTAATTTGAGGGTATTTACATCCAAATCAGGTGAACGGTGTAGGAATTGCAACAGTTTGCATATGTGCCTCCCACTTTTTAAGGGACCAAAAGTAATGGGACAATTGGCTTCTCAGCTGTTCCATGGCCAGGTGTGTGTTATTCCCTCATTATCCCAATTACAATGAGCAGATAAAAGGCCCAGAGTTCATTTCAAGTGTGCTATTTGTATTTGGAATCTGTTACTGTCAACTCTCAAGATGAGATCCAAAGAGCTGTCACTATCAGTGAAGCAAGCCATCTCTAGGCTGAAGCCGATTACCGGCTCTCCTCTCAAGCTGTCAGCGTGACAGCTCATGAGGAGAGAAATGCCGATAACCGGCATTTCCCTGTTTACATGTGATCAGCTGTGATTGGACACAGCTGATAACATGACTGAGCCGACATCTTCGGCTCTTTCCGTTGAGCGATGATCCGCTGTGTCCGAGGGACACAGTGCACCACCGATAGCCGTGCTGCGTGGTCCCGGAGCGACGCATGCACAGTTAAAATGGGAGGACATCATATGACGTTCTCCCAGAATGAGAGAACCGCCTTGAGCCTGTCATTGTACTATATGGCGGGCAGGAGGCGGTTAAAGACAGAGGGGAAATTAGCCTAATACAGTCCTTTGTAAGACAGGGAGATCTTAATCCCCAGGTATGGCAAGACCGAAAGCCATTGAAAAGAAAACGATTGTTTCAGAGTTGCCAGTAGTGTAGGGGAAAGGGTAATAGACATGGCTTTAGATTTAGCAGGATTGACAGAGGCCTGAAAGAGCAGTGAAGGAGTCCAGAACCGCCAGTAAGTTGGACAGGGTAACCCCTGGATTAGTAACAGACAGCAATATGTCATCCGCAAACAACGACAACTTATACTGGCAACCGGCTACATCCAGCCCCTTAATATTGGGATGCATACGGACAGCCTCTGCTAGGGGCACCAAAGCCAAGATAAATAAAATGGGAAAGAGCAGGCAGCCATGCCTAGTTCCTCTACCAATCGGAAACATCAAGGACTCAAAACCATAGTATTTGAGTTTCGCTTGGGGGCACGTATAATGCCGAATAGTGACGTATAGTGACGAAATCCAATGCAGGAACGAGGGACCAAAGCCAAAATGGTGTCGAAGGCCTTATTGACATCCAGGGATAAGAGCATCATTTTATTGTGAGCCTGGTGTTGGAACTGTAAAATTCATCTGATTGCATCCCCTGCTTGTCTATGGGGGACAAAGCCCACCTGGTCTTTTTTGATCAGATGAGAAAGGAAAGAGCTCAAACGGGTAGCTACAGTTTTTGTAAGGATTTTCATATCGACGTTAATAAGAGAGATTGGTCTATAATTCACCCAAGAAGAATGGTCCTGGTCTGGTATCAGGATCATGACCACTTAGCAGTCAGCAAGTCGTGGGGAAAAGGCTGAACCTCCTTTCACTGCATTAAACATGGCTGCGAGGTGAGGGGCCAGAACATCAGACAGTTTTATATAGGACAAGGCCATAAGGTCCAAAGCCATCAGGTCCTGGACGTTTGCTAGTCTTCAAATTAGTGATACAGCGCAAGACTTCCGATATTTGAATATCACAGTTCATCAAATCTCTATGAGCTTGAGTCAGAGTAGGCAAAGACAGTCAAGATAAAAAGTCAGAGATAGCATGGGGTTCTGTCTGAGTAGGGTCTGTGTAAAGTTTAGCAAGGTGGTACCGAAACTCCTCCAACACCTTTGCAGAATTACTTGTGTCGAGTACGCAAAGAGATCGTTTTTGGATTGTGCGTAAAAGAACTCAACCTGCGCGCTAGCATAGAGTTCGGTTTATCTGCTTTACTGTACCATTTCTGACGTGTCCAGCATAAGGAGCACTCGGCATCATCTGTTAAGCAAAGATCCAATTCCAGGTGTGCCTGGTCCAACAACCTTCGGTTGGAGGGAGTCGGTGATTGTTTAAATTGAGATGACACAGTAGCTAATTGTGTTTCAAGCTGACGCTGTTTATGTTGCCTCTCCTGTTTGCGCCTTGAGGCTATTCGGAAAATTTTACCTCGAAGGACTGCCTTGTACGCTTCCCACAATGTCACCGATGAAGATACAGAACCCGAATTGAGCTGAAAATTTTCCACAGATTTGTGCAGAAGGTCCTTCTGAACTTCTTTCAGCGACAGCAAGGAGTCGTTCATACTCCAAGAACAATGGGAAGGCTTTCAAAGAAGAGATTGACAGACCACCAAAATGGGGTCGTGATCAGACCATGGCACAGTAAGAATAGAGATGGAGCGCACAAGAGGAAGAGGTTTTTGTAAGACTAAAGCATGGTCAATTCTGGAGTGGGAGTGATGAGGGTGCGAGTAATAAGTGTAGTCTTTCCCCCCAGGATGAAGCTCACACCATAGGTCTACCAGACCGTCAGTCCATAAGGTTTGAATGAAAAATTCGGCTGCAGAGGAGGGGTTTGAGTCCTCTGGGGGATACTTATCAAGAGCAGAATTCAGAACTAAATTCGAGTCCCCCCGCTACCAGTAGAATGCCTCGTTGGTGAACCGCTAGAAGGGAGCAGATATGCGATAAGAAAGGCCCAGGATTAACGTTGGGAGCATAATAAGTCAAAAGTGTGACGTCTACATCCTGAATTTTACCCTATAGTAAAAGATACCTACCATACGGGTCCGCAATACGCTTCACACAAACAAATGGGGTTTTCCTGTGGAAAGCAATAAGGACTCCCCTCTGTTTTGTAGTGCCAGTAGCCTGAAAAACCTGAGGGTAGTGGGCATCAAAATACTTTGGGCTAGAAGTCACAAAATAGTGAGTTTCTTGTAGGCAGGCAATATCCATGTGGCGAGCCCGGAGGAACTTAAATATCTTCACTTTCTTTTGGGGGGAGTTCATACCCTGAACATTCAAGGACAACCAATTAAATGACATGGCAGCAGAAAAAGAAGATAGCCTCCATCACGATCCCCGGGAGCCCTAAAAAAGATTCAGTGGAAACACAAGGTACACGGAACAACAAACCAGGAAAAAGGAAAAAAAGCAAGGAAGAAAGAAGAAGACATAAATCCATCTGTCACGGTCTGGGTCAGGTTCAGAGACCAGTTGCTATAGCAGTGTAAGGCTTACCTTAAACCAGCAGGACAGGTACACAGGCAGGTCACCCTGGGAAATCACGCAGGCTCACCTGAGGTGCGGGGTCTAAGCATTAACCGGTTTTCACCAGAGCTCCGAATGGTGGAGATGGATTTGGCTGCGTGTCAATACCAGGTCGCAGATCTCAGGATCACACCACCAGGGAATGAGCAAGCCGGTAACCGATAGCGGATCAAACAGATTAGGGACAAGCAGAAGCAGAGTCAAACAAGCCAAGGGTCCGTCACAGATGGTAGTGGATGAGGATGAGACAAAATTGTGGTCAGGAACAAGCCAAAGGTCGGTAGCGGCGGTATAGACAGCAGCAGGAACAATAAGCGGGATATTGGCTGGTAAGGCACAATAATCTGGCAACCAGGAAGTGCAGACATGGCTTTTATAGGAAGTTCATGGGAGGAGCAAGGAGTTCAAGGTTCAAGACAAAACAGGGAAAGGCAGGATCATCCAAAGAATTGTCAAGGGAGCTGTCCAGCATTCCAGGTGGCTCAGTGAGAAGAAACACTGTCTCTCACTGCAGAAAGCCCAGGTTCAATTCCAGGCTCTGACACCATCTCATATACAGGTAATATACATTTGATGCAGATAGATCAGCACAAAAAGCATAACAACCAGTTGTGGGGGATAAACCCACACGTAGGCTGGGTATCGGGTAGGACAACGGTCCAATCCACACACCAGCTCGAGGGAGGACGCAATAGTCCACTGGAACTACTCGGCTTAACTAGAACAGGAAATTATTTAGCAAACAACATAGGTTGAGTTACTCAACTACCTAGTAATCATCAAATGGTGACTAAGGCTATATGAACTGCAGTCAATGGGCAACACAAGCAGATAAAAACTCCGGTAAGCCACGTGTGCGAGACCGCTCAAAGTGATCCCCACAAGCGTGCAGGGATAGTGGCCTCCTCAGTCTGGAATGGTGGCTGTCAAATTTCAGTTCCTGGAAGTGACGACGAAGATCCGCTGGAGAGGAAGCCTGGAACTGCCAGCTTTGGTAGGAGAAGGAGAACTTAAATGGAAACCCCCATCTATATTTGATATCAGCTGACTGTAGAATTTGTAGGTAGGGTCTCAGGGTGTGGCGTTTTGCTATTGTAACTGGAGACAAATCAGCAAACAGCTAGAGGGAGTTACACTGGAATTCCAATGTTGGTCGGTTTCAAGCCGCCTGCAGGAGGCGTTCTTTAATGCGGTAATAATGGAACTTCATAATAATGTCTCTTGGGGGGCCCTCCGTGGGTTTGGGGGCTCTGTAAATACGATCAAATTCCAAAAGTTCCACAGGGATCTCAGGAGCCAGTTCCTGAAAGAGGGCAGTAACAGTACCCTGTAGATCAGTTACCACTTCAGGTACTCCACGAATGTGGAGGTTATCTCTACAGGCCCTGTTCTCCATATCTTCCAATTTATCTTTTAGGGTATCCAACTCTGCGTGTAAATCCTTCACTTCCTGCTCATGACCCCCCAAAACTATAGTCGCCAGATCCATATGCTGTTCTAATTGATGAGCACGGTGACCCACTTCCTTTAGACCTTTTACCAGATCGGAGGACAGCTTGCGAGAGGCGGTGGTAATCTCTTCCCGCACAATAGAGCGGAATTTGTGTAATAAAGCTTCAGGATTGTGCTTCAAAGAACTGGTTAAAACAGAGGGGAACTGGTGTTTACTGTCCTCACCAGAGTCCGGATCCCCTGTAAGCCACGTGGTGTCATTGGGCTCAGGGGGGCTGGGCGCCATCTTGTTGGACTTCTGGGGTGGAGAGTCTTTTTGCTGGGCCCGGTGTTTAGGCTTATTGTGTGGGGTACAATGCATCATCAGGCGTAGACCAAATATTCCGCAAGTACCTGCGATCTTTTGTACCAGTGCGTGGGGAATGGAATCCTGATATGCCGTGTAAAGGAAATGACCCAGACTGCGCTTGAGTACTTCCGTTGGAATACCGCTTCCCCGTCCAAACACCAACAACAGACACCACAGATTTGAAGTAAGCCAGAGTGTAGACTAGTTTATTTGAACACAGATACAAGATATATACTGTCACGTACCTGATGGGAGACTGAAATGACGAGGTCGGCCTCACTTGTGTCACTGGCCCTGACCCCGCTGGAGTTGGAACAGAGGGAGTCTAGGATCCAGGGGAACAAGAGTGCCAGTAGTTGTCTGCAGCTCTTGCAGATGATGACCTTGGAAGGCTGATGATGCTCTGATTTTTGCACAGTAGTAGTAGGCAGAGCAGGTTTTGTAGATTGCCAGGCGTGCACCAGAGCAAGGCAGGTAGTGAGGGTAAGAGACAGGAACAGTGTCATGGATTAGCCGGGGTCATCAACAGTTGGGCAGCATGGTACAGAATCAGAAGGGAAAGCCTAGGTCAGGAGCAGAGCCAAAGTCAGGAACCAGTATCAATCAGGAGAGCAATCAGTCAGGTAAGGAACAAGCCGGGTCAGCAACAAAGGAATCACACAGGAACAAGCAGGACACGGGGGAGCTGAAGACCAGTCAGCACTGAACATGAGCAGAGACACTCCTTAAATAGGCCTTCTGGTGCCAATCTTCGCCGTGCGTGTGCGCGATCGCGCATTTCTGTGCACATGCGCACAACCGTTCTCCTGAGGGAATTCCTATGCGCATGGCATTTCCGATCACAATTTGTCTTGCTGGAAATCCCTTACATATACACTCAAGGGACAAACCCCCCCTCCCTGCATAATGTCACAGGGCAGGGCAATCTACATTTAGTAACAAGAGACACACAGGTATTCAAACTTCACTCCAGCAGACAGTCCCATCAGGAGGGAGGGCTGCTGGAGACAACCCCCCCACTAAGCTAATTCACATAAACACATACATCCCATAATAGTTTGCTCCCAAGCAAGACAAACAATAGAACAATGGGATGCAACCACATAACGCCATACAATCCAAAACCCCAAACCACCTATCTCCTAGACATGTCTACACAATATTAGGACAGATCACCCCTAACAGGCACAGGGTGATTTACACATAATAGGGATATGGGAGCTGAGACAGGGGTCTCCCCACCTCTCTAACGTGAGCTGGGTTCCATGGGCCTCCCACCCAAAGTGACTCCTGTTACATATCTCCTCTTTCAGCAGGAGGAAACCCCAGACGGGTGGATTCCGAAGTTATTCTGTACTTCCAGTACCCCAATGCCAGCACCCACACAGTTCCCCAAGCAAATTGTCCCACATAAAGCATTACTTACCCAGCCAATTTCTGCCTCTCTCCAGAACATACCCACCCAGTACGGGCTGGTCCTTCTCCCTGAAGTCCTCTGAGCCGCTGGAGAGAAGACAGGGTGGCTGGGCCGACTTCATCATGTTGTTGGGGATCTGGGCCGACTGCCCAGCATCCCTGGGGTATCCAGGTGGTGACTGTAGTCTCATTCACTTTGACTTGATGGACATCCGCCAGTGTTTGCAAAGTAAGGTTGGCATCCTCCTGTCCCAATGCCAGACCGCTTTCTGGGGTTGTGTCAGTGGAGACCGAAGTCCCATCCATGGACATCAGCTCAAGCTACAGTTGTGAGGTGCCGATTGCATCCTCTTTCTCTAGCTCCTGTGGTGCTGATTGTTGTGGGCAGAGGTCAACAATGCCATTCCCTGATGCCAGCTTTTCTGCTGGAGGTGCACCGGCTGGTTCCTCTTCAGCAGAAAAGTCAATCAAATCCCCAATCTCTGGAACTGGTGTCTGGGGATAGGGGTTCACCATCTCCTATCCATGGAACTCAGAAGATGTTACCAGTGCTGGGCAGAGTTCAGCAATATTTGGCCCTGTTGCCAGCTCTTCTGCTGGAAGCACACCAGCTGGTTCCTCTTCAGCAGCAAAGGCAATCAAATCCCCAGTCTCTGGAACTGGTGTCTGGGGATAGGGGTTCACCATCTCCTGTCCGAGTGTCACGATCAGGCTCAAAGACCAGTTGCTATAGCAGTGTAAAGGCTTACCTGAAACCAGCAAGATAGGTACACAGGCAGGTCACCGTGGCGGAGGAGTGGGATCACCCGAGGTGCGGAGTCTAAGTACCAACAGGTGTTCACCAGAGCTTCTAATGGTGGAGATTGATTTGGCCGCATGTTAGCACCAGGTCGCGATCCTCGGGATCACCCCACCAGGAGGTGAGCAAGCGGAGCTCCGGTAGCATATGAACAGGTAAGGATCAAACAGAAGTGTGGTCAGTAAACAAGCCAAGGTCGGTAAGGAGCATTCGCAGGTTGGAATCAGGCAGAAGCGTAGTCGAGAACAAGCCAAGGGTCAATAACGAGTGTAGCAAAATACGGACAACAGCAGAGATGATAAGGAGCACAATATTGGCTGGAGAGCACAATCTGGCAACCAGGAAGTGCAGAGACATGGTTTATATCAGGAAGTTCATGGGAGGAGCAAGGGGTTCAAGGTTCATGATTAACAAGGTCAAGGTAGGATCATCCAAATAATTGTCAAGGGCGCTGTCCAGCATTCCAGGTGGCTTAGCAAGAAGAAACATTGCCACTCACCGCAGAAGGCCCCGGTTCAGACCCAGGCTCTGACACTGTGAAACCCAGAAGATGTTACCAGTGCTGGGCAGAGTTCAACAATGTTTCGCCCTGTTGCCAGCTCTTCTGCTGGAGGCATACCAGGTTGTTTTTCCGCAGCAGAGAAGTCTATCAAATCCCCAGTCTGGAATTTCCACTGCCAATTCTTGGGCATGATGCTGAACATGTTTTAGCAGTTGCCTGTATGCCCTTTCCAGATGCTGTTTGTCAGGGACCATCGTGACGCATGGGTCTACACATGCGTAGGCGTCTGTCAAGACATGCAGGTAGCAGGGCACTAGGACCCAGGCGCACCCGTCATCTTGACAGTACTAGGCAGGCACTGGGACCTAGGCGGCGCCTGTCAGGTGCAGGGCGGGCTACTTAAACCAGCCCTGCACAGACGCTTGTTGCCGAATGGTCTTTTGTATCCTGTTGCCTGTGTAGTGAGTACTCTGATCTGGATTGTCTGACCTTGTTGCCTTCTCCTGTCCTGACCCCTTGGCTTGCCTGACTCTGTTCCTGGATGTTCCCTTATAGATCTGATCTTTTGGTATTGACCCTGCGTGTGACCCGACTATCCTTTGCCTATCGTCTTGTACCTCACCGACCCGCTAGTTATTGACCCGGCTTGTTTGACTCTGACTTTGCTCATCCGTCCATCCATCCCTCGGGGATCCCTGGGCTCCCTCACATCAGACTCTTAACCCGCTGGAGCCCTTGGCAGACTCCGATACCTCTGGTAGAGATACCTAGCAGCTGCTACCTGATCCTGGAGCGCTCCAAGTCCATCCTCACCATCAGGGGCCCTGGTGAACAAGTGCTCCTGTACTTAGACTCCACACTCTACAGGAGGCTCTATCAGGGGACTGATAGAGGTACTGTCAGGCGGTCCGTTACAGTACCATTTGGCCATGACTGAGTCTGGAGGAGGGCCTTCTCCCATAGAAGAGATTTGCCGACATTTGTCCGCCCTAACCCTGGCAGTAACTGCCCTCCAGGACAAATGCTCCCGGTTAGAAAATCGGTTTGACACCATGACCATGTCCGAGGCTCCTCCTCAGAGCCAGGCCTCAATTGTTAGCCCTGAGGTAGCGTCTGGATCTCCCATAGGGGCTGCGGCTGCAGCTTCACCAGCCGAACCTCGTGTTCCCATGCCTGAACGTTTTCGGGGAGATCGTGCATGGTTTAGGTCCTTCAAAAACGCATGTCTGCTGTATTTTGACCTGCAACCTCGTACCTTCACCACTGAGTCAGTTAAAGTAGGATTTGTGATTTCCCTACTACAAGACGAACCCCAGGACTGGGCCCATAGATTAAGGGAAACTCAGGACCCCCAGTTACAGACCATAAACACATTTTTTGAGGCCATGTCTGTCTTCTATGACGACCCCCAGCGGGTGGCTTCAGCTGAATCCACCCTCTACTCCCTCCGACAGGGTCGTCGAGCTGCGGAGGAATATGCCTCCGAGTTCAGGCGATGGATGGGGGACACGCGTTGGAACGACGCTGCCCTGCGTCACCAATTCCGGGTCGGACTCTCAGAGGCGCTAAAGGATGAGTTAGCCCGGGTTGGCCTCCCAGAGTCCTTGGAAGATCTGATCGCCCTGGCGATCCAAATCGATCGCAGGTTGTGGGAACGCCGGTCTGAGAGGTCAGGCCAGGGTCAAGGAGTCACATGGGCACCTCCCAGGATCACAGGTCATCTCGCCCCTACCGATGTTCCATCAGCCGTTCCTGTGGATACTTCAGAGCCCATGCAACTGGGATTGGCTCGGCAGGCCCTCACCCCAGAGGAGCGCCAGAGAAGACGCACCAGGAACCTCTGTTTCTACTGTGGAGGAACTGGACATGTCGTGCGGAACTGCCCGGTGAAGGCACGTAAGTCGTGAACTACAGTTCCCTTTTGTTCCCTGGGTAATATGAGTCAATCCAGTTACTTAGCAGTACCCCTCTTTTTTCAGCTTCCGGAAAGAACCGTGGAGATGTCAAGGTCCTACCTTTTCCCAGAGGCTATGTTACTCCATGTGCTGGCATCCATCTTGGATTTCTGCTGAGCATGGTGGGAATCTTTTATGCCTTCAGGTCTCTGAGGTCCATCTCCCAGAGGGGTGTGGCTGATTACATATAAGCCTGTGGTCTGCACATGCCCTTTGCACTTGTGTCTTGTGTCTTTGTCTTGCTACAGCTCTGTGTATATGCTCGTGACTCTTCTGGTATCTGACTCGGCTTGTGACTAAGACCATTCTCTATGTTTTCCTTCGATCTGACCCTCCGTTGCTGAACCCGGCCTGTGACCTGTGATTCTCTGTCTACTGTTCTGTACCGTTTTGTCCCATTGTTGTCGACCCGGCCTGCCTGACTATGCTATTGTCATTCCTACCAGCTACACACCATTGGCGGCAGCCATTACCGCAGCCGGGGTGTCTCGGGGGCCACGACCTGGTTCCTGGCTGCATCAAGTCCATCCCCACCATCAGGGGCCCTGGTGAAGGGCAGCCTGGGACTTAGACTCCGCGCCCTGAGGGACTTCGGCCTGTGGGTGGTGGTTGTCGTCAGTCAGTGCGTTACTTTGCTATTAGGCCTGCCTGCCCGTTCCCCAGTTCCTGCCCTGACAGGAGACCACTGCAATCATTGACTCGGGGGCCTGCAGTTGCTTTTTGGATATTGATTTTGCCCGTCAGCAGGAAATACCTTTACAGGCCAGGAAATGGGGACTTAATTTGTTCCTGGCTGATGGTTCCCAGATTAAATCGGGTTTGGTTGACCAAGAAACTCCCCCTATACTCAACACCATAATGGGCCTTCACCAGGAGTTATTACGTTTTGACGCTATCGCGTCACCCCTTTTCCCAGTGATCTTGGGGCTTCCGTGGCTAGAAGCCCACAACCCTCAGATCAACTGGGAAACCGGGTCCCTCAGTTTTCCCTCGGCCTATTGTTGGGAAAACTGTGCAGTGGAGGATTCCAGCTTGAGACAGGTTGTTCCAGTGGTATACCATGATTACCTGGATGTATTTAGCAAACGTGGGGCCAACACTTTGCCCCCTCATTGACCATATGACTGTCCCATTGACTTACTACCTGGATCTGAGATCCCTTTTGGTCGCATATTCCCGTTATCTGAGGTGGAGTTGGGGGTACTGAAAGAGTATATTGAAGAGAATCTCCAGAAGAAATTTATTCGCCTTCCACTTCACCGGCAGGGGCGGGTATTTTCTTCGTGGAGAAGAAAGATAAGACTTTAAGGCCTTGTGTTGATTATCGGGAACTGAATCGGGTTACAATTAAAAACCGCTACCCTCTACCACTGGTCCCCGAACTTTTTCAAAGTGTAAGGGCAGCGGCTTGCTTCACTAAGTTGGATCTCCGTGGGGCATACAACTTGGTACGCATCCGAGAAGGGGACGAGTGGAAGACGGCCTTCCGTACTCGGTTTGGCCACTTTGAGTATTTGGTCATGCCTTTTGGGCTCTGCAATGCTCCGGCCACCTTCCAGCATTTTGTGAACGATGTCTTTAGGGACTTTCTGGACATTTTTGTCATTGTTTACCTGGATGACATTTTGATATTTTCACCATCCCTAGACACCCATAGAGTCCATGTGATTAAGGTTCTGGAGCGGCTGCGCCTACACGGCCTATATGCCAAGGCCGATAAATGTAGCTTTGAGCAACAGAGCATTTCCTTTCTGGGGTAGATCATCTCCACTGTGGGGATCGCAATGGATCCCCAAAAGGTCTCGGCAATCCTTGAATGGCCGATCCCAACCAATAAAAAAGGCGTCCAACGGTTTATTGGGTTCGCCAACTTCTACAGGAAGTTTATTAGGAATTTTTCAGGTCTGGTCTCCCCTATCACACAGTTGACTAAGTCAGGGACCCGCTTCAAATGGACATCAGAAGCTCAGGAAGCATTCAAGACCCTGAAACGATTGTTTACCACCGCCCCCATTCTGGGTCACCCGGACACTGCACTACCTTATGTGCTAGAGGTGGATGCATCCGAGAACGAGGTGGGATCAATTTTATCCCAGAGGGAAGGACCAAAAGAATTGTTGCACCCAGTGGCATTCTTCTCCAGGAAACTCACTCCGGCAGAACGCAACTATGACATCGGGGATCGAGAACTATTGGCCATCAAAACCACCCTGGAGGAGTGGAGATACCTGCTGGAAGGAGCGGCTCACCCAATTTTGATTTTTACTGACCATAAGAACCTTGAATACCTGAGAACAGCTAAACGCTTAAGGCCACGCCAAGCCAGGTGGGCTCTTTTCTTCTCATGTTTTTCCTTCCACATCACCTACTGGCCGGGTTCAAAGAACACAAAGCCAGATGCCCTTTCGCGCATGTTTGAGGATCCCAAGGAAGAACTCAGGCCGGATAGCATTCTGTCATCAGGAAACTTTTTGGCGCTCCAAATGGAGCTGCGTGCTAAGCTGCAAGACACATCTGGGACTTGCCCCCCTCTACCAGGAATACCACTCTCCCTCGAAGGAGGATTGTTACGAAAGGAGGGATTGATTGTGGTACCGGAAGATGTGCAGACGCAGGTGTTAGGGCACTGTCACGATCACCCAATGGCTGGGCACTTTGGAGTGGCAAAAACGCTGGAGCTGCTTAAATGCACCTTCTGGTGGCCTGACATGAACAAGGATTGCAAACGCTACGTAAAGTCTTGTGCGATTTGCCAGAGGAATAAGCCAACCAGAAATAAGGCTTGGGGGCTGCTACGCCCACTACCCATTCCTGCTCGATGCTGGCAGATGATAGCAATGGATTTTATAGTGGAACTACCCCCGTCCCAGGGCCATACGGCAATCTTCGTTATTGTGGACCGTCTGTCAAAGATGGCCCATTTTGCACCCCTGAAAGGTACCCCATCAGCTGAAGAGACCGCTCGGATTTTCATCAAAGAAGTGGTCAGATTACATGGGGTTCCAGAAGATGTAGTGTCTGACCGGGGGGGTACAATTTTCCTCTAAGTTTTGGAGAGCCCTATGCAAGGCTCTGGGCATTAAGCTCTCACTTTCCTCCGCCTTTCATCCACAAACCAACGGACAGACGGAAAGAACCAACTAGACGTTGGAACAGTACCTGAGGTGTTACACATCGTTTTTACAGACTGGCTAACCCTCTTGCCCTTAGCAGAATTTGCTTTCAATAATGCAAACCACTCCGCCACAGGGCAATCGCCATTTTTTGTGAATTACGGATTCCACCCCACATTCATGCCTGATCTGGTTGTTGAAAGCACGGTTCCAGCTACCCAAAGCATGATCAATTTTTTCTCAGATAACAACAAACTGTTGCAGGAAGCCATGGCTAAAGCCCAGGAAGACAACAAAGAGGCGTTTGACAAGAAGCGAAGGGGGGAATTGGTGCTGCAGCCAGGAGATAAGGTCTGGCTGGCAACAACTAACCTAAAATTACGTTGTCCGTCAAAAAAGCTAGGACCAAAATTTTTAGGCCCCTTCCAGGTTAAACGCATGATCAACGAGGTAGCTTATGAGCTTGCCCATCCGGAGACCTTTAAGATCCATCCGGTGTTTCATGTCTCATTGCTGAAACCAGTGGTCGCAGACCCATTTCCGGACCGGGAATCCAGGCCCCCTGAGGCTATTACAGTGGAGGGACAGGAAGAATTTGAGGTGGAAGCAATTCTGAACTGTGGTAGGAGGGGGGGCCAGACCCAGGTTTTGATTAAATGGAAAGGCTATGGTCCTGAGGAGAATTCTTGGGAACCTGCTCAAAATGTTCATACCCCCAGACTTATGCGGGAGTTTGTGCGTGGTCACCCGCAGTGGAGAGATCAGTTGGGCACCCGGAGGATGCCCATGGGGGGGGCAATGTCAGGGACCATCGCGACGCATGGGTCTACACATGCGTAGGCGTCTGTCAAGACGTGCAGGTAGCAGGGCACTAGGACCCAGGCGCACCCGTCATCTTGACAGTACTAGGCAGGCACTGGGACCTAGGCGGCGCCTGTCAGGTGCAGGGCGGGCTACTTAAACCAGCCCTGCACAGACGCTTGTTGCCGAATGGTCTTTTGTATCCTGTTGCCTGTGTAGTGAGTACTCTGATCTGGATTGTCTGACCTTGTTGCCTTCTCCTGTCCTGACCCCTTGGCTTGCCTGACTCTGCTCCTGGATGTCCCCTTATAGATCTGATCTTTTGGTATTGACCCTGCATGTAACCCGACTATCCTTTGCCCATCGTCTTGTACCTCACTGACCCGCTAGTTATCGACCCGGCTTGTTTGACTCTGACTTTGCTCATCCATCCCTCAGGGATCCCTGGGCTCCCTCACATCAGACTCTTAACCCGCTGGAGCCCTTGGCAGACTCCGATACCTCTGGTAGAGATACCTAGCAGCTGCGACCTGGTCCCGGAGCGCTCCAAGTCCATCCCCACCATCAGGGGCCCTGGTGAACAAGTGCTCCGGTACTTAGACTCCGCACTCTGGGGAGGCTCTATCAGGGGACTGATAGAGGTACTGTCAGGCGGTCCGTTACACTGTTCTTTCATCAGCAGTTATTCTAGATCTGGTTCAAGCCCTGAGACCGAACATAGCCTCTCTGTCTTCTCACAGGTCCTCGAGGGTAGATTCTCCTTCATCACCAAACACAAAATGATCTGTAAGGCTCTCCCGCAGCAATCCAGGGCCACCAAAGTCATATCCCTCCAGAAAGCATTCTGTTTTCACCCCTAAATATTCCTGCTCCGCTTACCATTGCAGAGCCCAATATCGGTTGTCCAGCTCCTGCTGGACCAGCCTATCCAACTCAGTCATCCATTGCTCCTGGGGTCGCTTTCCCAGGAATGGCATCCGTAACTTCCGATGGTCCCTGGCCCATTCCCTTGGGGTTGGATAGCACTTGCCCTTGTACATACCAGCAACTTGGTGGGCTCCACTCCAAAGCACCACCTGAATCCGCTGCCTGAGCTGCAGGTACTGATCCGCAGACACAGTCCTGGGGTATGTTGCAAGAATGATCCGCAGCAGCCCCAGGAACTCTAATGCCAGGTCTATATCTCCACTGGGGTGACAGATGTCTACTTTCCTGATCTTGAATCCCGGAGGTGGTTTGGACGTGTTCAAAGCCAGGAAGCACAATCCCACCACTGCCACCAATGTAACGGAACTGACTGAGACTGCACTTGAGTACTTCCGTTGGAATACCGCTTCCCCGTCCGAACACCGACAACAGATAAGCCCAGATCTGAAGGTATGGATAAAGGCTTCCCCTGATGTGCAGAGTAGGGATATCTGAAATATTATAAAAACCGGCATTTCTCAAAGGCTTCGTATTAAGATTGGGGATGATGTGGTTGTAAGATGCCAGTGGTATATCCAACCTTATTTTAGGGATAGCGAGAGTAGAGTTAGATAGACCCATTAGCCAGGCACCCAAGGTTGCCGAGATCGAAGGAAGATAGGTACGTTTTAACTTCAGAGAGATAACTTTTGCAAATAATAATGCCTGGAGGTCCTGAGCCGGGACTGTTCTCCTCTCTATTTGTACCCATAACTTATCCAAGGGAAGAAACCAATGTTGGAGTTGATCCAATAAAGCCGCATAGTAATAGGTGGACAGTACAGGGAAACCTACCCTACCCTTAGATTTGTGTTCAATGAGGGCAGAGAATGAAATTCTAGGTTTCCTCCCATTCCAAATATATTTTTTCTATGCAATATCTTATTTACTGATGTAGGAATGGGGAATGAGGATTGGAATCGTTCTGAAAAAGTATGAGTTTAGGGAGGAGCAACATCTTAAAGGGCACTAATCTACCCAACCAGAAGAGCTCCGTTTTTCCATTTGCAAACAACTCCTTTAAAAGTGCCTGAAACAGTGTCTCATAATTATCTCTAAATATGTTGGAAGAGGGAAAGGACACACGAATACCCAAGAATTCTAGACTTTTAGAGGACCAGCTATACGGGAACCTATCCTGAAGGCATTGTAATTATGTCTTTGAAATACCTATAGGAAGCGCACAAGATTTAGTAATACTGAGTTTACAGTAGGAAACCATGCTAAACGTATCCAGGGTGGAGGAAATTGCTGTCAGGGAAGTCAAGGGGTCTGTTACAGTAAGAGTAATATAATCCGCAAATAGACCAATCTTGTGAGACATATGTGCAGTTGTTATACCGGAGATCAAGGGATTCAATCTAATTGAGGTCGCCAAGGGTTCCATTACTAATGAAAAAATGATAGGAGAAAGAGGACATCCCTGTCTAGTCCCATTGGTAATTGAAAAAGGATCTGACAGAGCATTGGATGTAAAAACTTGCGCACGGGGCACAGTATATAACGCTGTAATAGCTGATTTAATGTACCCATGCATACCAAAGTTGCCAAGAGTAGAGTCGAGATATTGCCAATGAACTCTATCAAAAGCCTTCTCGGCATCCAAAGCCAAAAATACAGTCTGCGAGTTACGGAGTTCAGCAATTCGTATAAAACTAAGCACTCTACGTGTGCCATCCGCTGCCTGCCTACCTTTAATGAAACCTACTTGGTCTGGTTGGATAAGAGAAGGGGTCACTGTTAATAATCTATTAGCAAAGATTTTAGCATAGATTTTAAGGTCCCTATTAAGTAAGGATATGGGGTGAAAATGTTGAGGACAATCCGGGAAATTGCCTGGTTTGGGTAAAGTAACTATAATTGCTTTCAACATCTCAGGGGGAAAAGCCGCAGTACTGGCTGCCTTCAGGAACACTCTTTTAAGATGGGGCAATAAGATGTCTTGAAATTCCTTATAATATTCTGCAGTGAACCCGTCCACCCCAGGCGATTTCCCCTTCGGCAACGCTTTAATGGCGGCTCTAACCTCATCATCTGATATAGATTGGTTCAGAAAATATCCAGCCTAGACTGATCCAGTTGAGGTAAAGAGAGAACCTCAAAAAAGCTCTCAATAAGATCAGGGGTAGGTTGATGCTCGTTGGGATCATCTTTGAGATTATACAATTGAGCATAGTAGGCCCGAAATGCCTCTGCAATTTTGTTAGGATGGAAGACTTTTTTCTGCGATATGGGATCTATCATAGAAGGGATTTTGGCTTTCGCCTGTTTAGTGTTGATGTAAGAGGCCAGTAACATACTGGCTTTATTACCCTGGGTGTGATAATTAGCTTTGGCCCTTCAAAGGTATTTTTAATGCAAAACAATAGAAGTTCCCTAAAGGCTAATCTATGAGTCTGTTAATCCTTTAGCACCTTAGCAGACAGACTCTGTTTATGTTGGGATTCCAAACTAGCAATCTTAGATAAAATGTCAGACATAGCACTTTGTCTACAATTCTTCTCCCTCGAAGTTAACTGGAGTAGCACACCTCAGCAAACGGCCTTATGTGCACACCACACGTTAAATACGTCCATTTCTGAGGATGCATTCATAGTGAAGTACTCCTGCAATGATTTAGAGATATGAGAGCGGCTACTAGAATTGAGGAACATAGAAGAATCATTGCGCCACAGGAATACCGGTGAAAACTTTAAATTCTCTTTTATACTGAGGGATATGGGCACGTGGTCTGACCACGTCATAGGATGGATGGTTGCTTTGGTTATATGTTGAAGAAGTTGTAAATCGGTCAGGAAATAATCAATTCTCGAGTAGGATTTATGCGGGGACGAGTAGTACATAAAGTCTCTCTCTGAATTATGGAGACACCTCCAAGGATCATAGAGATTGGACTCCCGAAGGGTCGACGCCATCAAACACCGCACTCCCCGCGGCTGCCCCGAAACATTAGAAGACCTATGGATAATAGCATTGAAATCACCACAGTAAAGTAAATAACCTTTCTGAATTTTTTTTACTTTTTTCCTTAGTGAATTGAAAAACAAAATTTGGTTAGTGTTAGGGGCATAAAGGTTCACAATCATGTAAAGTATGTTATTAAGTTCGCACACCATTATTAAGAACCTACCCTTCCTATCTCTCTCCAGGGAAAGAAGAGAAAACGCTACAGACTGTTTTATAGCAATCAGGACACCACAGGGGCATTAGCTGTAACCACATGGGGAAACAATTTATGAGAACAGTGGGGGGCCTTAAGTGCCGAGAAATGAGTTTCTTGCACACAAATAATGTCCCCATGTAGATTCTTTGCCTCCTTCCACATCATGCCACGTTTGAACGGGTTGTTAAGGCCATGAGCATTTATAGATACAACATTCAGTATCATTTTAAAGCATACAAAATAGTACATGGTCGCCATCTAGTGGCCCGAAAAATATTAGCAGCACATCAATGTTAGCATGTACAAAACCACTCACAATAACCAGCACTTCCTGGAGCAGATGCACAGACGGCTCCAACAGCAGAGACATTTCAGTGACCCATGAGAATTCCTAAGACAAAGCAGTTGCCGATACTCTGTTAGAAAAACCAACAAGTTGGGGGTAAATTCCGGTAGCCGTGAGCAAACACGCCCGCCAACTGAACGCGGTGCTGGACTAGAGGAGGAACCCTCCCTTGGCCCTATTAAAACTTAGAACTGCAGATCAGTGCCTCAATCCACCACTCTGTCTCAGTTAGATTAAACTTTTCTAGGGGATGATTTAACGGTCATCAGATCTCCTTCCACGGATACAATCCCCCATTTCTTTGCAAGCTGAAATCCTTCTTCTGAGTTGACAGTCAGTAAACGGTTATACTTTGTTATCAGCAATTTAGTGGGAAAGCCCCATTGATATTTTATATTTTTATTACGGAGTAACTTTGTAAAAGAGATTCATTTTTTACGGTCAAGAATGGTATACTGGGAGAGGTCAGCGAACAGAGATATCACATTGTACGGCGCCAGTAAAGGATTGTGCGTTCTTGCAACAGCCATCAGTGACTTCTTCGCATGGTAAAAGTGGATTCTAGCGATGATGTCCCTGGGGACATGATCAGGAAGAAAGGAAGATTTCG
The DNA here is from genome assembly GCF_062004578.1 of Staurois parvus. Lineage (NCBI taxonomy): Eukaryota > Metazoa > Chordata > Amphibia > Anura > Ranidae > Staurois > Staurois parvus. Next base: position 372,975 of record NW_028318679.1, on the reverse strand, counting down.
GCAGTCTATGCGCTCTATCCACAATCATATCCCTTTCAAACAGACTTGGCAACAAAGCTGTAATTAATTGCTGAATATACCTTCTAAGGTCTGCGGCAGGAACTGTTTCGCTCACCCCCCTAAATTTAATATTGTTCCTCCCCCCCCCGTATCACTCTCTCTTCTAACCACCTGACGATCAAGCCTTTTTAGACACTTTTTCTTCACATGAAAAAAATCAGTATTTTTTGCTAGGAAATTAATTTAAACCCCCAAACATTATATAATATTTAAAGCAAACACCCTAATGAATAAAATGGTGGGTGCTGCAGTTTTTTATGTCACATAGTACTCGCACAGCGATTTTTCAAACACAAATAAAAAAAAAAACACTTTTTTTTACTTTTAATGCACAAAACCCAATATATTGACAAATTATTTGGTAAAATATAAAAGATGACGAGTAAATAGATACCAAACATGACATGCTTTAAAACTGCGCATGCCCCATGCAATGGTGACAAACTTTATATGTTTTTAATATCCATAGACAACATTTTAAAAGCATATACAAGATACCATTTTAGATTTACAGAGGAGGTCTAGTACTAGAATTACTGCCCTTGATCTGATGTTCACAGCAATACCTCACATGCATGGTGCAAAAGCTGTTTACATACCGGCACAAGGTCAACACTCGCTCACACAGGTGTGTGCGCGTGGGGGGGGCGAGGGTGCTTTTTTTTTTTTTTTTTTTTTTAAGTTATTTTGATTTTTTAAATTATTTTTACACCGTCCATTTAATTTTTTTTTTTTTTTAATGCTATCACAGAGAATGCAAATATTGCCTATATCTTCAATGGACATTGTTATATATTCTTTTTTGAGAAATCTGGGGTCTATCAGACTCTAGTTATCTCCTCTGCCGTTACATTATTGGTGTGATCAGATGTTTTCCCAATTTACAAATGGCGCTGTTTATATCCTGCGAAACTGAAGTGATGAAATGCTTGTAGCTTCCGATTTCTTAGACTATAGAGATGATTGGCACCATTCTGGTCTCCAACCAGCTCTATGGTCAGCTGGCAGAAACATCGGCTGCATTCTTAGGTTCCCCCCGATGGCACAGGACTGCCCAAGAAGGCCGTGGAAGGCAGAGGGGGAGGGGGGCATTATCTCTCGCTGCTTGGAAAAGCAATCTTGCAGCTAATTAGCCACTAGGATTGCTTTTACATGAAAGCGGATCGCCGGTTGAAATAAAGAATACCAGGATGATGCCTGCAGCTGTAGGCATCATCCTGGTATAACCATTCAAAGTCCAGTGATGTACCAGTACGTCGCTGGTCCTTTTTAGGTATATATGCTATGTTCTTTTTTTTTGTGCAGCCTGTGGGCTGAATGAAAAAAAAGAGAAGAAATCTCTGCCAGAAAATGTGTGTGGTATGCCCACCATTAGAATATATCGCCCTGCATCCACCCACTTCTAATGGTGGGCACACATTAGGTCGCACAGTGCCACAGTTCCAAGACTGTACAAATGTCTAAATAGTGGCATGCTTGAATAAAAATTGTCCATGTATAAGTAGTACCCCATATGGAAAAAGGATGACAGTCCGGGCGTCCGGGGGGCTCCACATGACTATTTTTTCCCTTGTAAATTCAAAACTTGTATGTATAGCCTGTTGCCGTCTCACAGGTCTTCTATATCTTGACTGTAGAGGAAAATGAAAGAAAGAGCGCACAAACCTTGCGCATTACCGCAATAAATAGTGACTAATTTTATTAATAAGGAAATATACTCACAAAATGATTGTATAACAGGCATAAGTAACCATAATCCAAACAGGGTTACAGGTAAATCGAAAAGGGGGGGGGTGAAGGCTAACGCGTTTCGAAGGGTGCTCCCTTCTTCATCAGAGCTGATAAAAAAAACAAATGCATATACAAATACAAATTCCCCTCAAACTAATTACATAAATCATGATGGTATAACAGGTGGTGATACTGTTGAATGAGCGTAGCAATACACATGAAAATACTCATGGTAATACGTATAGTAATAATAATAATCATAATGTAAAAAGTCACATACAGAAAAGGTGTATATATAGAAAACGTACAAAAAAAAAAAAATTATAATAAATAAATATATAAGATCAAAAAAAACACAAAAAAAAAAAAACACAAAAAAACTTTTTTTATATATATAGAGAGAGAATCCATAGAATAAACGTGTATACATATATATGTGTGTAAATGCAAAAGCACAATTGCTATTTAAAATTTAAAAACAGAATACATTCATTTTATTCTGTGTGGTATAAAATAGTGTATGTTATTATAATAGATACCTGGGTTTGGCAGATAGAAACTTCAGTATGGCAGAGTTCCCATGGCAAGGAGATATTCAGCCACTGAGTGTCAGTATTACAGCAGTTCAGCCTGTTTAGTGTGGCTGGCGATTAAAGTAATGCCTTAAATACTGTAGGCCGCCTGCAGGTGGCAGTAGAACGCAGGCCGGCTAATAAGCACTACTGCGCATGTGCTGTGTGTTCCAGGGGCCATATTAAAGAGGATCATGAAGCAGGAAGTCTCTGACTCTACATCCCCTACAACCAAGAGAGATCAAAGGGCTGAAAAATGACCAAGAACCCACTGGACCTTAGGGGATTTATATTTAGTTAATAAAGGACTGTAAACAGTACATAAATAAATAAATACTTGAAAATCAAAAGGTGCTGACAGTTCACAAATCCACCTTACATATAGGAACAGCGCCATCTAGTGACAGCTTTATCAATTGCAGGCTAAATTATTAAAAGGCAGAGTGAGTTGTTATCTTCTGCTTAGTGTCAATTGATAAGGGATACATTCAAATCAGTGAAAATCAGGGAATCATTTCTAAATACGATGTAGATAAATACTTTTTGAATAGTTTTTAGGGAATTACTACCCGCACATTCCTAACGATCGGAATATTCTCAAGAGCAATAATAAGATCATTTATAAAATATGATGAAAAATATATAAATATACTAAACACTAAAGGGAAATTACCTGAATCTTTAAAACACACAAGAGATATAGCACCCATTGTATAGTATAAGAAGATAAATGTGAGAATAAATATATGAGAAAAAAAAAAGGGGGAAACAAAAGGTTTTGTATGCAAAGGAAATGGGGGAGAATAACTTTGCACAGATCAAGAGACAGCACGTACTTAGAGCAGACATGGAAGTATGTGTATATATTTTAAAATTTGTTAAGAATTATTAAAAATTATTAAAAAATCCCTTATGCAAATTGTTATAAATTCTTATTAATAGAAAAATTAATACAATAATAAAATCGACCTAATTAATGTGGACATAATCACTCAAGGTCGAAGCAGGGGAAAAGTCAAAGAGAAGAGTGTGTATGTGTGTACATACACACATACACCCACACATAAAAAACACACATAAAAAACACATAGGTATATATTTGTAGCATAAATTAGACAGCAATAAAATGGATCATGTAAAACCAGGCTTCAGTATAAACAGGTAACCATTGCCTAAAACAGAGTGCGTGTTTCTAAATCATCATTAAGGCCTTTACAGGACAATGTATCGAGTGTGAAGATCCAGAAGCTCTCGCACTTGCAAGAAGGCTGTGAAAGGCAGAGGGGGAGGGGGGCATTGTCTGTAGTGAGTATCTAAAAATGAGAAATGATTATGGCCCAGTGCAAATTCGGTGCAGGAATATAGGAATTGGGCTTGTGAATAGTGAAAGCTTAAGTCTCTCGTTAAAAAGTATTGTATTGCCCTTAGTCCAAAGTCGTGTTTGATGGAAGTGTAGAGTGATACTACATCAAGAGACAGGCATCTGTACCCTTCTTCCCATGTATAAACATGACCCCACTCTGAGTGACATGCTCCCTGAAATCCTTGTTTCATATTCAGAAAGCCCAGAGATCTCAGAAGCATTGTAGCCCCCAGTAGACTTCCTAAAATTACTATTCCCAAATCCCTGTCAGGAGGCTGGGCTGGTCTTTTTGACCAAAAAGGGAATTATAGGTGTGGAATCTCCAACTGTGGCACATGCGAATTCACCTGTCACCAGAAACAGGTGACATTTCTCATTTTTAGATACTCACTACAGACAATGCCCCCCTCCCCCTTTGCCTTTCACGGCCTTCTTGCAAGTGCGAGAGCTTCTGGATCTTCACACTCGATACATTGTCCTGTAAAGGCCTTAATGATGATTTAGAAACACACACTCTGTTTTAGGCAACGGTTACCTGTTTATACTGAAGCCTGGTTTTACATGATCCATTTTATTGCTGTCTAATTTATGCTACAAATATATACCTATGTGTTTTTTATGTGTGTTTTTTATGTGTGGGTGTATGTGTGTATGTACACACATACACACTCTTCTCTTTGACTTTTCCCCTGCTTCGACCTTGAGTGATTATGTCCACATTAATTAGGTCGATTTTATTATTGTATTAATTTTTCTATTAATAAGAATTTATAACAATTTGCATAAGGGATTTTTTAATAATTTTTAATAATTCTTAACAAATTTTAAAATATATACACATACTTCCATGTCTGCTCTAAGTACGTGCTGTCTCTTGATCTGTGCAAAGTTATTCTCCCCCATTTCCTTTGCATACAAAACCTTTTGTTTCCCCCTTTTTTTTTTTTTCATATATTTATTCTCACATTTATCTTCTTATACTATACAATGGGTGCTATATCTCTTGTGTGTTTTAAAGATACAGGTAATTTCCCTTTATTGTTTAGTATATTTATATATTTTTCATCATATTTTATAAATGATCTTATTATTGCTCTTGAGAATATTCTGATCGTTAGGAATGTAATTCCCTAAAAACTATTCAAAAAGTATTTATCTACATCGTAATTAGAAATGATTCCCTGATTTTCACTGATTTGAATGTATCCCTTATCAATTGACACTAAGCAGAAGATAACAACTCACTCTGCCTTTTAATAATTTAGCCTGCAATTGATAAAGCTGTCACTAGATGGCGCTGTTCCTATATGTAAGGTGGATTTGTGAACTGTCAGCACCTTTTGCTTTTCAAGTATTTATTTATTTATTTATGTACTGTTTACAGTCCTTTATTAACTAAATATAAATCTCCTAAGGTCCAGTGGGTTCTTGGTCATTTTTCAGCCCTTTGATCTCTCTTGGTTGTAGGGGGTTGTAGGGGGATGTAGAGTCAGAGACTTCCTGCTTCATGATCGGCCTGCGTTCCACTGCCACCTGCAGGCGGCCTACAGTATTTAAGGCATTACTTTAATCGCGAGCCACACTAAACAGGCTGAACTGCTGTAATACTGACACTCAGAGGCTGAATATCTCCTTGCCATGGGAACTCTGCCATACTGAAGTTTCTATCTGCCAAACCCAGGTATCTATTATAATAACATACACTATTTTATACCACACAGAATAAAATGAACGTATTCTGTTTTTAAATTTTAAATAGCAATTGTGCTTTTGCATTTACACACACATATATGTATACACGTTTATTCTATGGATTCTCTCTCTCTATATATAAAAAAAGTTTTTTTTGTGTTTTTTTTTTGTGGTTTTTTATCTTATATATTTATTTATTATAATTTTATTTTTTTTTTGTACGTTTTCTATATATACACCTTTTCTGTATGTGACTTTTTACATTATGATTATTATTATTACTATACGTATTACCATGAGTATTTTCATGTGTATTGCTACGCTCACAGTATCACCACCTGTTATACCATCATGATTTATGTAATTAGTTTGAGGGGAATTTGTATTTGTATATGCATTTGTTTTTTTTATCAGCTCTGATGAAGAAGGGAGCACCCTTCGAAACGCGTTAGCCTTCACCCCCCCCTTTTCGATTTACCTGTAACCCTGTTTGGATTATGGTTACTTATGCCTGTTATACAATCATTTTGTGAGTATTTTTCCTTATTAATAAAATGAGTCACTATTTATTGAGGTAATGCGCAAGGTTTGTGCGCTCTTTCTTTCATCTTCCTCTACAGTTTTATTAAGCTTCCCCAGCTTCATGATAGAGCTGCACAACCTCTGATCACCAGTGGATGAACACACAACACGCTGCTTGTCACTAACGCCTGTTTGATCTGAGTCCTTGAGCGCAGGAGATAATGGATCTTCTACATCTTGACCCCATATCTGACATGCTTGCTGGGGAGAAATTGTTTGAATGCAAGGTGGCAAGAAAAATTAATGAGGGACTCATCAACGCAGATTTTTTGCTGGGGAGTATAGACATCTGCAAATTTTTGGTTAAGGTGAATTACAAGGGGCTGAATTTTGTGGAGCTGGTCAAATTCAGGGTCACCTCGAGGACGACAGAGTGTATTGTCATTGAAATGCATAAAACACATTTATACTCTCATCTCATCATCTATGCCTGGCCATGGCAGCACAGAACACGAGCATATGATGAATCGGGTCTGTGGACCAATACAACCGCAATTTATTTTTTTTTTAGTAATGCCCATGTTGAGGGTTATGCCCTAAAAAAAATTTAAATTCGGAAACCGTAACGGGTTTCCATGCAAATGGTCTGGCAAAGTTTGAATATGGGTTGGCGGCGATACATTGTTGTGGATATAAATTGCTTTGATCCACAATCAATGCATACAGATCTTACGTGAAAAACAGCTCCAAAAAATCAAGGGGAGTAGTTAAATTTTCTGTTTCCACCTGAATTCTGGGTTGGGCAGTGAATGGGGGAAGCATAGGTGCTGCAGAATTTGTGGGCTGCCAATCAGGATTTGCAAGCACATCTGGAAGCATACTAGGGGCTCTATGGGCCTGTGTGCAAATTCTTTGTGGTTGCAGGACAATACTTGTGCTCGCCACAGCACCAGCTTGTACTGCATTTATGGGACTCGCCATGTCGCCAAGTGATACTGCAGTGCTGGTTTGTGAAAGATCAGGATGTTCTAGGCCACTGGTGCTCACCAGTTCACCAAAAGGTAGTGTGGCACTTTGCTACATATGGAGAGTCATCAAAATTTACCGGCAAGTGCTAACAGAGATCAGACCTGATTCTGCAAACACTGCAGTTTTGTGTGCAATGTATCAAGTGACAGTGACCTACTGACACTGCACTTGCTGGGGGAGAAGGGGGAGGTAAGCGTAGGGGCTAAACGCAGGTGCAGGCAGATGCCAGGGCTGATCCCGCTAATGCTGCATTTTTGGGGACACTATACCAATGTGAACACTGGTATAGTGCTGATCTGATCAAAGATATTGCCCTGTTCAGACACTATACTAGCAATGGAGGTTTATTGTGTATGAGCGTGTTCCTGGCAATCAAGGGGTTAAATGTGATTACTGGTGTACTGGCGGGGCAATCTGACGCTATCTGGGAGGGGCGTGAAAACCATGGGAGCGCGAATCACGTATTTATGTGATTTTGTGCGCCGGTGCCGCCCTGTAGCAGTATTTCTGCTATAGGGCGGTCAGGAAGCGGATTGTGTTACGGTGCTGCGTCACTTTAACTGAGAATTGTGCGGTCATGCAATGCTGCACCAAAACTACATTTACGTCCTTTTTCCCCCCTCGAATTGAGCTTTATTTTGGTGGTATTTGATCGTCAGTGCGGTTTTTAATTTTTTGCGCTATAAAAAAAAGACAATTTTGAGAAAAAACAATATTTTGGACTTTTTGCTATAAAACATGTCCACTAAAAAAATGTAAAAATCAAATTTGATCATAAATTTAGGCCAAAATGTATTGTGCGACATGTCTTTGCTAAAAAAAATCCCAATACGTGTAAATTAATTAGTTTATGTGAAAGTTATAGTGTCTACAAATGGCGGTATTGATACTGGAATTTTATACTAATAATGGTGGTAATCAGTGACTTATGGCGGCGATCAGCAACTTATGGCGGGAATGCGGCGGATATTCTGACACTGGGGGGGGAACTGACTTGGGGTCGCTGACATTCCCCCAAAAAAAAAAAAAACACCGACACTGTACTAATCGCACTGGGGAGGAATGGGTTAACATTTGGTGGTAATCAAAGGGTTAACTGTGTGAGGGAAGTGTTTCACTAGGGGGCGGGGGTGTGTGCTTCACAGGAACACACTGATGCGGAAGGTTGATCTCATCTATCTAGATCAGTGTGCTCAAACTGACAGGGAGGAGAGCTGCATTGAAAACAATGCAGCTGTGCTCCCTGTCAGTGTTTGCCGGTAATCGCTGGGCTCCAGCGGGTAATCACCGGCCAGGACCCAGTGATTGACACCCGTGGCCACGATCGGCAGTGCGGGAAGGACAGTCACGCACTCCCTACCGGAATTGCAAAATCACACACACATATATATATATATATATATATACATATACATACATGTGATTTTGCGCAGCGGTGCCACCCTTCCACAGTATATCTACTGTGGCTGGTCAGCAAGCGGTTAATGCCCTCATTTTTTTCCCTGTTCTTTCTTTATCTCCGCCCCTATTGAAATCATTATACCTCTAATATAAGCTTTATGTGCTTCCCATACCGTGGCTATAGATACCTCCTCGGACTTGTTTAGCTTCAAATATTTATCCATTTCCTGCTTTACTCTCATTTCCACTTCCGAGTCTTTTAAAATGGTCTCCTTTAATCGTCACGTATTTATTTTGTTCTGTTCTCTTCCAAACTGTGACAGGTGCATGGTCCAATATAGATATTACATCTATGTTTGTTTTCACCAAAGTCTCTAAAAGTTTATGTTCAATCAACATACAGTCCAGTCTTGAATACATCCTGTCACGTACCTGACGGGAGACTGAATTGACGAGGTCGGCCTCACTTGTGTAACTAGCCCTGACCCCGCTGAGGTTGGAACAGAGGGAGTCTAGGGACCAGGGGGAGAAGAGCACCAGTGGTTGTTGTTTGCAGCTCTTGCAGTTGATGACCTTGGAAGGCAGATGATCCTCTGATTTAGGCACCGTAAAAACAGACAGAGCAGGTTCTGTGGATTGCCAGACGTGCAGCAGAGCATGGTAGGTAGCAAGGACAAGAGACTGGAGCAGGGTCATAGGATAGCCAGGGTCATCAACAGTCGGGCAGCGCGGTACAGAATCAGAAGGATAAGCCAAAGTCAGGAGCAGAGCCGAAGTCAGGAACCGGAAGCAGGAGAGTAATCGAAGTCGGGTCAGGAACAAGCCAGGTTGGTAACGGAGGAATCGTACAGGAACAAACAGGACACGGGGGGAGCTGAAGACCAGTCAGAACTGAACCTGAGCAGAGGCACTCCTTAAATGGGCCATCTGGTGCCAATCTTCGCCGTGCGTATGCGCGATCGCGCGTTCCTGTGCACAACCAGCAATTCTTCTGCGGGAATTCCTATGCGCATGCGCGTTCCCGATCGTGATTCTTCTTGCCGGAAATCCCTTACATTGCCCCCCCCTTAGGGGCAGCCTCCAGATGCCCTCTAGGGCTCGTTTCTCAGGGTGAAGACGGAGATAGGCTTGAACTATCCGTGGGGCATGGACATTAGTGGATGGGTTCCCAGGAGTTATCCTCTGGTCCAAAACCTTTCCATTTGGTGAGGAACTGGGTCTGTCCGTCCCTCTTCCTACAATTTAAGATAGCCTCAACCTCGTACTCTTTATTTCCCTCAACCAGCAGTGGAGCAGGCGCCTCCGAATCTCGGTTGGGAAACCCACTTGGGATATGCGGTTTTAAAAAGGAGCAATGGAATACCGGGTGAATCTTCATGTTAGCAGGTAGTTCCAATTCAATAGCCACAGGGTTCACCTTTCTCTTGATGGTAAATGGTCCCAGGTATCTTGGACCAAGCTTTCTTGACGGACAACTTAATTTTAGATTAGCCGTGGACAACCAGACTTTATCCCCTTGTTTCAGTTTTAAGTTGCCCCTTCTCCTTCTGTCGAAAAATTTTTTTGTTACTCGCCTGAGCTTCAGAAATCGTCTTCTGCAATACTTCGCCGTTTCTCCTGAGGAACTCCATTCTTTCTTGTACTGCCGGGACAGCGGCTTCCACTGGTAATTCCGGAAGAAAGGAGGGATGATATCCATAGTTAGAGTAAAAGGGAGATTGCTTGGTGGCGGAATGAATAGAATACGCGAACTCCGCTAATGGAAGGAGAGATACCTAGTCATCCTGTGAATATGAGGAGAAGCATTGGAGGTATTGCTCCAGAGTTTAGTTCGTTCTTTCCGTTTGTTCATTTGTTTGCAGGTGATGAGCAGAAGAAAAGCGTAACTCGATCTCTAATGCCTCACACAGAGCTTTCCAAAATTTGGATGTAAATTGCATTCCTCAGTCAGACACAATATTAAGGGGAACACGATCTCCTTGATAAAAGCGGAGGCAGTTTCCGTGGCAGAAGGAGTCCCTTTCAAGGGAATGAAATGAGCCATCTTTCAATCACTACAAAAATAGTGGTGAATCCCTCTGATGGGAGCAGTTCAACAATAAAGTCCATGGAGATCATACTCCAAAGTTTTTCTGGTATGGGCAAAGATTCCAACAGGCCCCAAGTCTTGGCTTTGTCAGACTTGTTCCTAAGGCAGACTGTACAAGATCTCACATACTCCTGACAATCCTTTATTGTGTTTGGCTACCAGAAGGAATGAGAGACCAGATCTGAAGTCTTATGAATTCCAAAGTGACCTGCTAAGGGATGGTCGTGACATCTCTTGAGAATAAGGGTCCTGAGTTCTTCGGGCACAAAAATTTGTTCCTTTTGGAAGTACAGACCGTCTTTTAGCTGCAGATGCATATCTATGGGAGGTGGCTGATTATCCAATACCTCTCTAATTTGCGTTACGAGGTCTGTCTGGAGAAGTAAAAAATTCTTGGCTGGCAAAATCGTGTCAGGTTCAGATTGCAAGATTGGGTCGGGAAACATACGGGAGAGTGCGTCAAGTTTACCATTTTTTGATCCAGGACGGTACGTCAGATGGAAAACAAAGCGGGAGAAAAATAGTGCCCATCTTGATTGTCGTAGCCTGAGGCATTTTGCAGTTTTCAGGTACTCCAAGTTTTTATGATCTGTGAAGATGAGAATAGGGTGGGATGCTCCCTCCAGTAAGTAGCGCCATTCTTCCAATGCTGCCTTGATGGCTAGTAACTCTCTGTCTCCCACATCATAATTTCTTTCAGAGGCATTTAATTTCCTGGAGAAAAATGCAACAGGGTGCAGAAGAGATTTGAGTCCCTGTCTTTGTGACAATATGGCTCCTACAGCATTCTCCGAAGCGTCCACTTCAAGGACAAAGGCTAGAGCAGGGTCTGGATGCTTCAGGATAGGTGCGGAGGTGAACAGGGTTTTTAATTGCTCAAAGGATGCTTGGGCTTCAGGGGTCCACTTGAAGGGAATATGCTGCCTGGTGAGCTGTGTTACAGGTGCGATGATTCCAGAGAAGTTTTTGATAAATTTCCTATAGAAACTTGCGAACCCTATAAAGCGCTGCACTGCTTTCCTGTCTCTTGGAATGGGCCATTCTAAGACGGAGGACACCTTTTGGGGGTCCATAGAGATGCCCTCAGAAGTGATCACAAGCCCAAGGAACTGGATAGATTGTTTCTCGATTTCGCATTTCTCGGCCTTTGCGTAAAGGCGATGCTGGCGTAGTCTATCCAGGGTCTTCTTTACGTGATCCCAATGACTTTCTATAGAACTGGAGAAAACCAGGATGTCATCCAGATAAACGATTAGGAATAGATCCAGATAGTCCCGAAATATATGGTGTTGGAAAGTTGCTGTGACATTACAGAGACCAAAAGGCACTACCAGATATTTAAAATGCCCAAATCGGGTTCGAAAGGCCATCTTCCATTCGTCAACTTCACGAATTCTCACTAGATTGTAAGCACCTCTCAGATCTAATTTTGAGAAGAAACATGCTCCTCGCAGCCTTTGAAATAATTCGGGAATTAGAGGAAGGGGATAACGATTCTTGACCATTATCTTGTTTAGGTCACTGTAGTCTACACAAGGTCTAAGAGTGTGATCCTTCTTCTCAACAAAGAAGATGCCGGCTCCTGCGGGTGATGTAGAAGGCCGAATAATCCTTTTTCCAGACTTTCGTCAATATACCCCCTGAGGACCTCTAATTTGACTTCGGATAAGGGGTAAATTCGACCAAAAGGAATTTCGTCACCGGGCAAGAGCTCAATCGGGCAGTCATAGGAGCGATGAGGAGGAAGAGTATTGGCACTCTTGTTATTGAAAACGTCTAGATACTCGTGATACACCACAGGAACGAGTTTCATGGTTTCGGGATCAGAGTGAACGCTGAGAAGAAGAGTTGCTAAAAAAAAAAGCTCTCAGCTCCCTACTGCTGCCGTCGCCCCCACCTCTGCCTATCTCTTTTTAGAAACTCTACCATTTATCCTCATTTAATCTTATATTCTCTTTTCCCCCTGCAGACCACCCACTGATGTCTGGAGTCTGTAATTCTGATTTTTCTCAAAAGTCATTTAAATCTTCTGGGAATCTCAGTTTCACCGATTTCCAGTCCTTCCACCCGATCAAGCATGCCGGGAATCCCCAATGATAAGGAAAATTCCTGTTCCTCATCTGTTCTAACAATGGTTTCAAAGATCTTCTTCTAGCAAGTGTCTCCTGTGCTATGTCTGAGAAAATTTGCATACTTTATATCTGGGATCCCTTGTATCTTTTTCCAGATGACTTCTTTATCTTAATAGCAATACATGTGAACAAGCTGTCAATTAATTAAAGGGTTTGTTCACCAATGCCAGAAGTCTGCCAAGCAAAATAGGTGAGTTGGAAGCTTTGTTGCATGAAGAGAGCTACGATTTAATTGGTATTGCTGAATCTTGGCTTCATTCTTCGCATGACTGGGCCATTAATATGCCTGGCTATGTTGTCTTTCGGAGAGACAGAGTAAATAGGAAAGGTGGTAGTGTTTGTCTCTATGTGAGAAGTGATCTCAGAGCAAGTGTGAAAGAGGACCTAGTTGATAGAGAGCGTGATGAGGCTGAAGTATTATGGGTGGAACTGCACATGGGTGTGCATACTACAAAGGTAATCATTGGAGTTTGTTATAAGTCTCCCAGTGTTAATGAGGAGGTGGAGACTCAGCTCTTTGCACAGTTCGAAAGAGCTGCAAGGATTGGGACAGTGATAATAATGGGGGATTTTAACTGCCCGGAAATTGACTGGAGTAACAGTTAAAGGGCAAATATTTTTAAACCTACTACAGAATAATTTTATGGTACAGTTCATAGAGGCCCCTACTAGGAATGATGCTCTGCTGGACCTGGTAATCACAACCCATGCAGAGCTTATTACGAATGTCCATAGAAAAGAACATCTGGGTAGCATTGACCAGAACATGATTTCATTTATTGTTAGCTGTAAGCAGCAAGCACATACAGGAAAAATAAAAACACTCAATTTCAAGAGAGGTAATTTTCCAAGGCTGAGAGCTGCTCTCCAAGACTTAGACTGGGAAGGAATATTGGCATCAATGAACGCAACACAGAAATGGGAGTTCTTCAAAAAAACTGTATGTGAACACACTGCAAAATATATTCCCATGGGCAACAAGTTTAAAAGGCTAAAAATCAAACCTAGTGGCTTACGGCCAAAGTTTAAAAGGCTATAGATAATAAGAAAAGAGCTTTTATAAAATATAAAAATGAAGGAACGCTATCATCGTGTAAACATTACAAAGAATATAACAGAATATGCAAAAAGAAAATAAAGGCCGCAAAAATTGAAAACGAACGACAGATTGCGAAAGATAGCAGGACCAACCCCCAAAAAATTCTTCAAATATATTAATAGTAAAAAGGTTTGGTCCGAGCATGTAGGCCCTTTACAAAATAATCTAGAGTGGGTGACTGGGGACAAAGAAGGTAAATTTATTTAATACCTTCTTCAGCTCTGTGTATACAAAGGAGTATGGGGAAGCTTTTGTCCATAACGGGCATGGTATCGACACAGCTCCAGATGATCCACATTGGCTCACAATTGATATGATCCAAAAATATTTAGATAGTATAAAGGTGAATAAAGCACCTGGACCAGATGGCATACATCCACGGGTCCTTAACCGCTTCAAGTCCAGACAGTTTTATCCACTTTCTGCCAAGTTCAATTTTCAACTTTCAGTGCTATCACACTTTGAATGACAATTGCGCGGTCATGCAACACTGTACCCATATGAATTCTTTAGCATTTTTTTGAGACAGATAAAGCTTTATTTTGGTGGTATTTATTCACCATTTTTTGCTATGTAAATGAAAAAGTCCAAAAATTTTGAAAAAAAGTGTTTTTCTTATAAACTTTTGCAAATAAATAATGTTTCACCGTAAATCTTGGCCAAAATTTATTCCGTTATCTTTTTAGTAAAAAAAAAAAATAATCCAAAATTAGTTTATAACCAAAAATTATAATTTTTAAATATTTTTATTTTATTTTTTTATATTATTTATGTTTTTTTTTTTTACATACTGTCACCCTAACAGTACAGTGTCACCATGGTGACACTGTACTACTTGTGGGGGGTGATGAAGATTTATTTTTTTTTTTACACGGATTGCTTTTACACCCATATAGGCTGTAAAAGCAATCATTTCTCCTTCTGTCTGGCTGCATTCTTGCAGTCCTTAAGAACAACTGTGTGAGCTGTGATTAGTCACAGCTTGCCACATAGTACAAGGCTGTTGTGAATCATACCTCTGTGATCATTCACAGATTTCACACGTAGTAAGCAATGATGTCAGAAGTTTCATCTTACTTACTACTCTGCATGTGTTCACTGATTGGCAAATCAGTGATCACATGATCGGGACCTCGCAGAGAGGTCCCGTCTGATGATCGGAGTTCCAATCTGTCCGGAGGACACAGCGGGCACCGGATCGCGACGCTGCGTGCTCCCAGGAAGCGTGCACAAGCAGGGGGCGGGGAGGCCGTTTATAAATGGCCACCCGACCCTGCACTGCCACCGTCTGTTTATATACAATGGCCGGATGGGAGGTGGTTAAAGAATTGAGCTCTGTCATTTCAAAGCCATTGTTTCTAATTTTTAGGGACTCTTTAATGACTAGCATAGTACCACTGAATTGACATAAGGCCAATGTAGTGCCAATATTTAAAAAAGGGTCAAAATCTTTAGCAAGTAATTACAGACCTGTTAGTTTAACTTCTATAGTTGGGAAGATACTGGAGATTTTAGTAAAAGACCACATAGATGAGTTCGTGCTGGAAAAAAATATTTTAAGCAACAGACAGCATGGATTCATGAAAGACAGAAGTTGTCAAACAAATATGATTTCTTTTTATGAGGGGATGAGCAAAACCTTGGACAGAGGGGTGGTGGTGGACGTGGTATACTTGGATTTTGCAAAAGCATTTGACACAGTTCCTCACACATGGCTAATGTTTAAGGTAAAGTCTACGGGCTTGGAAAAATCTGTATGTAAATGTATAGAAAACTGGCTAAAAGATCGTATTCAGAGAGTAGTGGTTAATGATTCATACTCTAAATGGTCTGGGGTCATCAGTGGTATTAGTATAGAGAAAAAAAAATCCAGTATCTATAGCGGCATTTGTAAACGCTATAACTTTCACTTAAACCAATTAATTCACATGTATTTAGGTTTTTTTTTAACAAAGACGTGTCGCAGAATACATTTTTGGCATAATTTGAGACGAAATTCGTTTTTAAATTTTTTTACTGGACATGTTTTATAGCAAAAAGTCCAAAATATTCTTTTTTTTTCTCAAAATTGTCAGGTTTTTTTTATAGAGCAAAAAATAAAAAACGCACAGGAAATCAAATACCACCGAAAGAAAGCCCAATTCATGGGGAAAAAAGGATGTAAATTTCATTTTTGTGCAGCATTGCATGACCGCGCAATTGTCAGTTAAAGTGATGCAGCGCCATAACACAAATCACTTATGTAACCGCTTCCTGACCGCCCTATAGCAGAAATACTGCTACAGGGCGGTACAGATGTGCAAAATCACATATATATACATGATTCGCGCTCCCGTGGTTTTCACGCCCCTCCCAGATAGTGTCAGATTGCCCGTCTGTACACCAGTCATCACATTTAACCCCTTGATTGCCAGGAAGCCGCTCATACACAATAAACCTCCATTGCTAGTATAGTGTCTGAACGGATCAATATGTTTGATCAGGTCAGCACTATACAAGTATTCACATTAGTATAGCGTCCCAAAAAATGCAGCGTTAGCGGGATCAGCCTTGGCACCTGCCAGCACCTGCGTTTTGCCCCTACGCTTACCCCCCCTTCTCCCCCAGCAAGTGCAGGGTCAGTAGGTCACTCTCACTTGATACATTGCAAAAAAAACCGCAGTGTTCGCAGAATCAGGCCTGATCTCTGTTAGCACTTGTAGGTAAATTTTGAAGACTCTCATATGCAGCAAAGTGCCAGTACTAGTGTCGCGCTACCTTTTGGTGAACTGGCGAGTACTAGTGGCCTAGTACTTCCTGGTCGTTTACATACCTCTTAGATTGTAAGCTCCAAGGAGCAGGGCCCTCCTAATCCTCTTGTATTGAACTGCATTGTTGCTGTATTGTCTCCCGTAATATTGTAAAGTGCTGAGCAAACTATTGGTGCTATATAAAGCCTTTATAATAATAATAATAATACCAGCACTGCAGTATGACTTGGCGACGTGGCGAGTCCCATAAGTGTAGTACAAGCTGGTGCGGTGGCGAGCACAAGTATTGTCCCGCAACCACCAAGAATTTGCAAACAGGCCCGTAGAGCCCCTAGTATCCTTCCAGATGTGCTTGCAAATCCTGATTGGCAGCCCACAAATTCTGCAGCAAATTTAACTACTTGCCTTGATTTTTTGGAGCTGTTTTTCACGGAAGATCTGTATGTATTGATTGTGGATCAAAGCAATTTATACGCACAACAGTTTATTGCCACCAACCCAAATTCAAACCATGCCAGACCATTCACATGGAAACCCATTCACATGGAAACCCATTACGGTTTCCGAATTAAAATTTTATTTGGACCTAACCCTCAACATGGGCCTTACTAAAAAAAATGAATTCCGGTTGTATTGGTCCACAGACCCAATTCATCAAATGCCCGTGTTCTCTGCTGCCATAGCTAGGCATAGATATGAGAGTATAATGTGTTTTATGCATTTCAACGACAATACACTCTGTCATCCTCGGGGTCACCCTGAATTTGATGGCTCCACAAGATTCAGCCCCTCGCAAATCACCTTAACGAAAAATTTGCAGATGTCTATACTCCCCAGCAAAAAATCTGCGTTGATGAGTCCCTCGTTAATTTTTCTGGCCGCTTTGCATTCAAACAATTTCTTCCCAGCAAGCGTGCCAGATATGTGGTCAAGATGTAAAAGACCTATGAGAGGGCAACAGGCTATACTTATAAGTTTCAGATTTATGAGGGAAAAGATAGTCACGTGGAGCCCCCCAGATGCCCAGACTACATGGGGAGCAGTGGCAAGATAGTTTGGGACTTGATGTCATCCTTTTTCCATATGGGGTACCACTTATACATGGACAATTTTTTATTAAAACGTGACACTATTTAGACATTTGTACAATCTTGGAACTGGTGCATGTGGCACCGTGCGACCTAATGTGTGCCGCCCACCATTAGAAGTGGGTGGATGCAGGGTGCTATATTCTAATGGTGGGCATACCACACACTTTTTCTGGCAGAGATTTCTTCTCTTTTTTTCATTCAGTCCACAGGCTGCATACAAAAAAATAAAAAGAACATAGCATATACAAATACACAACAAGGACCAGCGACGTACTGGTACATCACTGGACTTTGAATGGTTATAGCAGGATGATGCCTACAGCTGCAGGCATCAGCCTGATATTGTTTTTTTCAGCCGGCGATTGGCTTTCATGTAAAAGCAATCCTAGTGGCTAATTTGCTGCAGGATTGCTTTTACAAGTAGCAGGAGATGATGCCCCCCTCCCCCACTGCCTTCCACGGCCTTCTCAGGCAGTCCTGTGCCATCGGGGCAACCTGAGAATGCAGTCGGTGTTTCTGCCAGCTGGCCATAGAGCTGATTGGAGACCAGAATGGTGCCAATCATCTCTATAGTATAAGAAATCAGAAGCTACGAGCATTTCATCACTTCAGTTTCACAGGATATAAATAGCGCCATTTGTAAATTGGGAAAGCATCTGACCACATCGATCTTGGTTTGATTAGATAATGTAAGGGCAGAGGAGAGATCTAGTGTCTGATAGAACCCAGATTTCTCAAAAAAGATTATACAGTGAGGAACAGAAGTATTTGAACACCCTGCGATTTTGCAAGTTCTCCCACTTAGAAATCATGGAGGGGTCTGAAATTCACATTGTAGGTGCATTCCCACTCTGAGAGAATTTTAAAAAAATTCAGGAAATCACATTGTATGATTTTTAAAGAATTTATTTGTCTTGCACTGCTGAACATAAGTATTTGAACACCTGAGAAAATCAATGTTAATATTTGGTACAGAAGCCTTTGTTTGCAATTACAGAGGTCCTGGCTGTGTGCTTCGGGTCATGGTCATGTTGGAAGACCCAGCCACGACCGATCTTCAATTTTCTGACTGAGGGAAGAAGGTTGTTGCTCAAAATCTCACAATAAATGGCCCCATTCATCCTCTCC
This sequence comes from Staurois parvus, assembly GCF_062004578.1. Lineage (NCBI taxonomy): Eukaryota > Metazoa > Chordata > Amphibia > Anura > Ranidae > Staurois > Staurois parvus. Next base: position 354,316 of record NW_028318679.1, on the reverse strand, counting down.
TTAATACAGTGCAGTCGTCCTGTCCCCTTCACAGAAAACCACCCCCAAAGATGATGTTACCACCCCCATGCTTCACAGTAGGGATGGTGTTCTTGGGATGCAACTCATCCTTCTTTTTCCTCCAAACACGACGAGTGAAGTTTAGACTAAAAAGTTCTACTTTGGTCTCATCTGACCACATGACTTTCTCCCATGCCTCCTCTGGATCATCCAGATGGTCATTGGCAAACTTCAGATGGGCCTGGACATGTGATGACTTGAGCAGGGGAATCTTCCGTGCAATGCATGATTTGAAACCATGACGGCGTAGTGTTCTACGGACAGTGACTTTTGAAACTGTGGTCCCAGCTCTCTTCATGTCATTGACCAGCTCCTCCCTTGTAGTTCTGGGCTGATTCCTCACCTTTCTTATTATCAGTGATACCCCACGAGGTGAGATCTTGCATTGAGCCCCAGTCCGAGGGAGACTGACAGTCGTCTTTAGCCTCTTCCATTTTCTAACAATTGCTCCAACAGTTGATCTATTTTCACCAACCTGCTTGGCAATTGCCCTGTAGCCCTTTCTAGCCTTGTGGAGGTCAACAAATTTTGTCTCTGGTGTCTTTTGACAGCTCTTTCGTCTTGCCCATGGTAGTAGTTGGCGTCTGACTGACTGTTGGGTAGACAGGTGTCCTTAAAGAGCTCAGACAGGTGCTACTAAGTTAGAATAATGAGTGGAGTAGAGGTGGATCTTTTAAAGGCACAGTAACAGGTCTTTGAGAGCCAGAATTCTTGCTGTTTCTTAGGTATTCAAATACTTATGTTCAGCAGTGCAAGACATATAAATTCTTTAAAAATCATACAATGTGATTTCCTGAATTTTTTTTTTTATTCTGTCTTTCAGATTGGGAATGCACCTACAATGTGAATTTCAGATCCCTCCATGATTTCTAAGTGGGAGAACTTGCAAAATCGCAGCGTATTCAAATACTTCTGTTCCTCACTGTATGACAATGCCCATTGAAGTTATAGGGGATGTTTGCATTTCCTGTGATAGCATTAAAAGTGACAAAAGAAAAAAAAATGAAGGGGACAGTGTTAAAATAATAAAAAAAAATCAAAATAACTTAAAAAAAAAAAAGTACCCTCGCCCGCCCCCCCTGCACACACGCGCGCATCTGCATTCATGAGCGTTGACCCTGTGCCAGCATGGAAACAGCGGTTGCACCATGCATGTGAGATATCGCTACGAACGTCAGATCAAGGACAGTAATTCTAACACTAGACCTCTTCTGTAAATCTAATGGTAGCTTGTAAAGGCTTTTAAAACGTTGCCTATGGATATTAAAAACATATGCAGTTTGTCGCCATTGCACGGAGCCTGCGCAGTTTTAAAGCATGTCATGTTTGGTATCTATTTACTCAGCATACCATCTTCTTTTATATTTTACCAAATAATTGGCCAATATTTTGTGTTTTTGTGCATTAAAAGTAAAAAAAATGTATTTTTAAAAAACATTATGTTTGAAAAATCGCTGCGCGAGTACTAAGTGACATAAAAATTGCAGCACCCACCATTTTATTAACTAGGGTGTTTGCTTTAAAAAGTTATATAATGTTTGGGGTTTAAATTAATTCCCTAGCAAAAAATACAGATTTTTTTTCATGTGAACAAAAAGTGCCAGAAAAGACTTGATCTTCAGGTGGTTAGAAGAGTGAGTGATGTGTGGCATAAACTTCTAATGCTGGGCATAAAATGCCCCCACCCCCCAAAACAACCCCTTTTTGGAAAGTAGACACCCCAAACTATTTTCTAAGAGGCATGTTGAATCAATAGAATATTTTTTTTTTTACCACAAGTTTTTGGAAAATGACAAAGAAAATATTTTTTTTACACAAAATTGTCACTTAAATGATTTATTGCTCACACATGCCATGGGTATATGTGAAATTACTCCCCAAAATACATTCTGCTACTTCTCTCGACTATGGGGTTACCACATGTGAGAGATGCTTTGGCAGTCTAGCCAAGTACAGGACCCCAAAATCCAATAAGCAACTTCAGGCTTTTAAAGGGCTTTATTTCCTCAATACACTTCCTGACTACCTATCACAGTTTTAGAGGCCCTGAAATGCCAGGATAGCACCAAATCCCCCCAAATGACCACTGTGATAGGTAGGGAGGACGTGAAATGAGGAAGTTACGCATCTCCAAGCTTTCAAAGTTATCATTGGATTTCAGGCTCTTGTATGTGGCTAGGTTCCCAAAAAGTCTCACACATGTGGTATCCCTATACTCAGTAGAAGTAGCAGAATGTATTTTGGGGTGTAATTCCACATATACACATGGCTTGTGCGAGACATATATCATTTAATTGACAACTTTGTGTAAAAAAAAAATGTTTTTGTCATTTTCCAGAAACTTGTAAAAAAAAATAAATCTTCCATGAACTCAAGGTGCCTCAGCAGATAGCTTAGGGTGTCTACTTTCCGAAAAGGGGTAATTTGGGGGTGTTTGTACTATCCTGGTATTTTAGCACCTCAAGAAATGTGATGGGCAGTCAGAAAGTAAAAGCTGTGTAAATTCCATTATCTATACCAGGGGTCTGCAACCTTTAAGACATAAAGAGCCACTTGGACCCGTTTCCGAGAGGGAAAAAAAGACTGTGAGCCGCAAAACCATTGCAACATTTAAAACAAATCCGACACTGCATATATTGCAAAGACCGCTCTGGTCATGAAGGGGGTTTAAGGGCCCAGTAAGCAAAGGGTTAATCAGGGCCACAGTGTATCGTCATAATCACAATCATAGCCTTAGGTCAGTGGTGGGCAACCTTTTTTTTCAACTGAGCCAAATCTCGCCAAAACCACGATTGAAATTTATTTTGAGAGCCACATTTTTAAAACTGAAAATACATCCCCCATATAGTAATTCATCCCCCATAGTAATTCATCTCCCATATAGTAATTCATCCCCCATAATAATTCATCCCCCATAGTAATTAATCCCCCATATAGTAATTAATCCCCCATATAGTAATTAATCCCCCATAGTAATTCATCCCCCATATAGTAATTCATCCCCCATAGTAAGTCATCCCCCATATAGTAATTCATCCCCCATATAGTAATTCATCCCCCCTATAGTAATTCATCCCCCATATTAATTCATCCCCCATATAGTAATTCATCCCCCATATTAATTCATTCCCCATAGTAATTCATCCCCCATATAGTAATTCATCCCCCCTATAGTAATTCATCCCCCATATTAATTCATCCCCCATATTAAGTCCCCAAGTCCCCCCTGTGTCAATTCACTTACCTTTGCTCTGCGCGTTCCTCTCGCCGTGTTCCCGCGCCGTTCCGGTGTAGCATGAAAATCTGTCTCCTATGAGGATCTGTCCCCCTCAACGTATCTACGCATGTGCCAGTTTCAGGCATTAGCAGCCGATCGGTGATCTCCGGCACATGCGCAGATACGTCGAGGGGGACAGATCCTCATAGGAGACAGATTTTCATGCTACACCGGTCTTCAGGGCGGACCGTGAGAGGAGCCTAGCGGGAGCCTAGCTCCGGGGGCCGGATTAAAAGGTCCGCCGGGCCGTAGTTTGCCCATTGCTGCCCTATTGCCTGTCACCTGGTGGGCAGTGTGCTCCGGAGCCGCAGCCAAGGTGAAAAAGAGCCGCATGCGGCTCTGGAGCCGCGGGTTGCCGACACCCGATCTATACCATAGTTTGTAGACGCTATAACGTTTACACAAAGCAATCAATATACACTTATTGGGATTTTTTAACCAAAAACATTGAGTACAATACATTTTTGGCCTAAATTTATGAAGAAATTTTAGTTTTTTTGGATATTTTATCACAGAATGGAGAAAATATTGTTTAAAAAAAAAATTTTTTTCTCAAAACTTTTTTTGTTTATAGCACCAAAAATAAAAAGCGCACAGGTGATCAAATACCACCAAAAGAAAACTATTTGTATGAAAAAAGTACGAAAATTTCATTTATGTACCATATTGCATGACCGCACAATTGTCCGTTAAACTAGTGCAGTGCTGTATAGCAAAAAAATGGTGCAAATTACAGTATCTATACCATAGTTTGTAGACACAAAGCAATCAATATACACTTATTGGGGGGGGGGTTTACCAAAAACACGTAGCAGAATACATTTTGGCCTAAATTTATAACTAACTTTGAGTTTACTATATATTTTTTATAGCCGAAATGAAAAAATATTGTTTTTCTTAAAAATTTTTGTTTATAGCGCGAAAAATAAAATGCGCACAAGTGATCAAATACCACCAAAAGAAAGCTCTATTTGTGTGAAAAAAGGAAGTAAATTTCATTTTGGTACAGCATTGCATGACCGCGCAGTGGAATTTGTGCAGCGCCGAGTAGCAAAAAGAGGCCTGGTCATTAAGGGGGGTAAATCCTCTAGAAGGCAAGTGGTTAAATAGATGAGAAGGAAGGGGGGAAAAGGGGAGGGGGAGGGGGTGGGAAGGGTAAAATAAATATGCTATCAGAGGAATATGATGATGGATATTGCTGATTGTTTTTTTTTATCTATGAAAATTTAATGATATCAGTGATACTGTGCTGATGTTTCCTCAAAAAATAAATAAAAGAAACATTTGAAATGTTTTTAGGATTAATGGAATCATTATGGTGTTCTCCTATTCTGGTTCTAAGTGGTCTTGTCATGCAACCTTCGTATTAAAGGGTAAACAAATCACATTCAATCACCTAGACCAAGGAGAAAAAAGAAAGGGGTGGGGAACGGGGATGGCAATAAGCAGCAATGGGATAGCTCCCCACATGTGTCTCATGGTAACAACCCTGACGCACATAGCATGACATGCAACAGAGAGTCCAACCAGTGGATAAGCCAAAATGAGATCGAGACAGAAGGACAAAGCACAACTCCACCAGAGCAGAGCAGGGGCACACATATCACGCAGAGGAGGAGAAGTGAAGCCAGACCGACCACAACAGCTTATGTTTATCATAGGTATCATTAGTAAATGCCAGCATTTCTTCCATACGCATGGAAACCCACATTGGGAGAGGGGGGGCAGCTGATTTCTAAAAGAGAGGTATTGACAGGCCGCGGACAGGAAGAAACGCAACAAACATTTCCTCTGTGATGCCCGCGAGCCCGGTAATATAGAAAGAAGAGCAATTTCCGGCGAAGGGGTCAAGGACTCCCCGTAGATCTCGTTATACACAGCAAAGACCTGCCGCCAAAAGGGTTGCATTCGATTACAATCCCACCAAATGTGGAGTTGTGTACCAACAGTTCTATCACAGCGCCAACAAAGATCAGGAGTAAAAGGAAAAATTTTGTGTAGAGAGAGGGGGTCCCTGTACCATCGGGAAAGAAGCTTAAAATTATTTTCTTGTGAGTAGCAAGAAATAGATGATTTATGGGTGAAGTGGAATGATGTAGACCATTCATCCTCCGACACCTCCCTACCCAAGTCCTGAGCCCAAGCCTTGGTGTAGGAAGGGAGTTCAGAATAAAGAGCATTATGGAGCACTTTATAGAGAGGCAAGGACATGTCACGGCGGTTCAGTGAGGAAGCACAGCTGCTCAATCTTAGAGAGTGGATGGTGGATTTTGGAGGAAGAGTGTGTTTGCAAAATGAGGATAGGTGTAGAGTGGTCAACCAATCCCTAGACCCACCTTGAAGGAGCGGAAGACCCGATTGGGGGCAAATAAAGTCCCGAGCTACGGGCCAGGAGGCACGTGTAAAGGGTCCTGTAACGGACCACCTGACAGCACCTCTATCAGTCCCCTGATAGAGCCTCCCCAGAGTGCGGAGTCTAAGTACCGGAGCACTTGTTCACCAGGGCCCCTGATGGTGGGGATGGACTTTTAGTGCTCCGGGACCAGGTCGCAGCTACCGGGTATCTCTACCAGAGGTAGAGGAGTCTGCCAGAGGCTCCTGTGGGTTAAGAGTCTGATGTGAGGGAGCAAGATCAGAGTCAAACAGGCCGTGTCGGTAACTAGCGGGTCGGTGCGGTACAAGACGGTAGGCAAGGGATAGTCGGGTCACACGCAGGGTCAATACCAGAAGATCAGATCTCTAAGGGAGCATCCAGGAGCAGAGTCAGGCAAGCCAAGGGGTCAGGACAGGAGAAGGCAACAAGGTCAGACAATCCAGATCAGAGTACTCACAACACAGGCAACAGGATATGCAAAGACCATTCGGCAACAAGTGTCTGTTCAGGGCTGGTTTAAGTAGCCCGCCTTGCACCTGACAGGCGCAGCCTAGGTCCTAGTGCCTGCCCAGTACTGTCATAGACGACAAGTGCGCCTGGGTCCTAGTGCCCTGCTGCCTGCATGTCTTGACAGACACCTACGCATGTGTGGACCCATGCGTCACGATGGTCCCTGACAGGTCCAATAATAGAGGAGCCCAACCCTTGGGGAAGAGTGCGGTTATTAAATAGGGATGCCAAAGGAGAGGGATTGGAAGACAAGAGAGTAACCATGCCTCGTTTATACCACAGCCACAGTACAGCTAAGGTCAAGGGAGACAGGGCAGAAAAACACTGATAGTCCCAATCGTAACCCCATAGTAATGCCAGAAGGTCCACCTTGTTCAATCATACAAGAGGCTTTCCGAAAAGGTCTAGGGAACCAATCAAGCATCCGGGCCAGCAACGCAGCTCTGTAATAAAGCTCAAAGTCTGGCAAACCCACTCCGCCTTCAAGTTTTGGGTAAGTAAGTAACCTGTGCTTTAACCTAGAGAACCCACGGTGCCAAATAAATCGAATCGAAAGGGAACGTAAAGAGAGGAAAAAACTCTTAGGGATAGTGATCGGTACCGTCTGAAAAACGTCTAAAAGCTTAGGTAAGGTATCCATCTTAAGGGTGTTGATACGACCAAACCAGGGAAGGGCTGAAGAGCCCCATGTAGCTAAATCTGTTAGAATACGGGAAAGTAAAAGTAAATAATTAAGGGAATATTAAGATCAGCAGAAATCAGAACCCCCAGGTATGTGATGGCCTTAGGTCGCCATTGAAAGGAAAAATGAGGCCGAAGGTTCGCCAGTACATGGGCAGGTAAAGAAATATTTAGGGCTTCCATTTTAGAGATATTAAGTTTAAAATTACTGAAGGAACCAAATCTACGTAATTCATGGAAAAGACTGGGGAGGGAAACAAGTGGTTGTTGATCGTAAACCAGCAGGTCGTCGGCGTACAAGGATAATTTGTGGTGCGCGGAGGGAGTAATATAGAGTCATTAGCTCGTATGGCGCACGCAAGATGTTCCATTACTAAAAAGAGAAGAGGCGAGAGGGGACATCCTTGTCTGGTCCAATTCAAAATGGAAAAGGACAATGAAGTCGTACCGTTAACCAGGACATACGCTGAGGGGCGAGAGTAAAGGGACATAATCCGAGCGAGGGTCTGCGAGCCCAAATCAATGTGCTCCAGGGTAAGACGGAGAAAGTGCCAGCCGACACGATTGAATGCCTTCTCGGTGTCAAATGAGAGAAGGCAAGCCTTTAAACCATGCTGTTTGATGTAAGAGATAAGATGAATCGTTTTGGAAGTATTATCCCGTGTTTCGTGACTCTGAACAAACCAGACCTGGTCGTGATGGATCAAGGTTAGGAGAAGAGGGGAGAGATGATTCGCTAAGTTTGGCAAAAAGCTTAATGTCCAGGTTAAGTAGAGAAATCGGACGGTAGCTACTGCAATGAGAGGGGTCTTTACACGACTTAGGAATAACCGAAATGGCAGCAGAAAGAAAGGCTGATGAAGGCACATTCGAATCGTCGATGATATCAAACTCTCGAGCCAGAAATTGAGCCAATTGAGCAGTGAATGTTTTATCAAAGCTAGGGGTGAATCCATCTGGACCCAGGCACTTACCATTTTTCAGGGCCCTGATTGCCCCAAGAACTTCTATAACCGAGAAGGGCTCCTCTAGATCCAAAGCGTCTTGGGCATCAAGGACGGGTAATGCCGTCTCCGCAATATATTAGGACATAGCCTGCAGGGGGGAAATAGGGAAGCTATCAGGACTTGCCGAGGAGAGATTATACAGTTGACAATAATAGCGCTCAAAAGCAGAACAGATTTCCTTATTGTGGTGTGAAAGTTCTACCGCAAGCACCGGGTCTAACGTACGTTTGTGGGACGGTTCCAAACGTGCAATAAGTGAAAACAATTGATGTATCTCCGTCGTACAAGCCTTTTTTAGACGAGAGCCATGTTTAATGGGAACCCCTCTAAGAACACATTTGAGGGTCTCCCATTGAGTAAGAGGGCCGGTAGTGTCCATCGTGTGATCCAGAATAAAGTCCTGGATAGTCTTCTCCATCTCCGTGATACAGAGAGAGTCTTTGAGTAGGGTGTCATTCAGGCGCCACAAAAATGACGTACAGGCGAAGGCCTGTCTTGAATCGTAAGATGGATTGGAGCATGGTCCGACCACAAAAAGTGACCGATAGAGGATGATGTCGGGCAATCTAGCAAAGACTGTGAGACAAAGAAATAGTCTATACGATGGTATGATGCATGAGCTGCAGAGTAATAGCTATAATCTCGCTCCAAAGGATATTGAATACGCCAAATATCCACTAGGTGTAAGTCATGCAAGCGCGACTTAAGTTAAGATAAGGTCGAGAAGGAAAAAGAAGATTTACCCACTGAAGTTTCCAAATCTGGAGAGAGAGCTACATTGAAGTCCCCTCTGAGAATGAGACAGACACCCCCAAAAGTGGATAACTGGGAAAGGACCTCAGTAAGAAACGGAGCCTGATCAAGGTTGGGTGCGTAGAGGTTGGCAACTGTAAAAACGAAATCTTGGTATTTCAATTTAAGGAAAAAGGTAACGTCCATTTGGGTCAATTAAAGAGTCCAAGACCTCCGGGCCGAAGGTATGATGAAAGGCTACCGACACCCCCCTAGACCTAGTCTGCGGATTAGTACTATGATACCACTGATTATAGTAACAATTACGGAGGACTGGGATATCACCGGAGCGAAAATGAGTCTCCTGAAGTAGTAAGATTTGTGTGCCACATTTATGGAAATGGTAGAGCAGCTGGCTCCGCTTCTCCGGAGTGTTAAATCCCCTACAATTAATAGAAGAAAATTTTATCGGAGTCATATCTAATTGTGGGATAACAAAGTGGTAAAAGGTGAAACACCAAAAGAGCTCTGCAGGATCGCCCCCAACCCCAGAGGGGAGGAAAAAAAAAAAAGGGGGGGGGAGGGGAGAAATCGAGAAAAGAAGAACAGATAAAAGGAGGAAAAAGGAGAAAGAGAAACTACTAGACAGGCAAGCTGTAAAAATGACATATAGTGTAATACTACGCAGTACACTGAAGACCTAGGTGGGGAAGGTCAAAGGTGCATGTATCTGATCCTGACCCAGGCCTCCCACAGGCAAATGGTAACATGAAGAAGGTCACCCACAAATAAGGGCGGCCGCCTCTTACAAAACATATTCAATAATCCCTCAAACAGGCATGAGAAAATAAACCTCCGCCCCCAAGAAATAAAAATGAACAAAATATGGCAAAAAACGGGGTGTGAATAAAACAAACAAGAAAGGGCCCAAAACCCCTACGGCTAGGGCCAAAGACATCCCCGCCCGTCACGTCAAAACTACGGTGGTGATACCCAGGGATTAGCCACAGGCCACAGCCTCAGAACCTAAAAAAAAAAAAACCCAGAAAACCAATAGGCACAAATAAAAGGCACAAATACAAGTTACTGTACTAGCAGCGTTAACCATCTGCAGGTGTAGAAACTGTAGAAAAAGGAGTAGAGGGAGAAGCCCCCCAATGCATGTAGATAAGGGGTCATCCCTCCGGGATCTGTTGAGAGGAGGATCTGGAACGCTTCTTCTTCTTGCGATCAGACCGCTGCCAGGAACAGGATAGAGGGAGGCCAGGGGTTGGAAGTTAAAGGGGCCAGTCCGGGAGGGAGGCAGCTCAAACACACCAAGAAATGCAGGTAGGACTCCAATGGTGCGGAATTGGGCAGATTTACTGTTCTGTGAGGCGTGAAGCTGGAACGGGAACCGCCATTGGTAGAGGATATGCCTCTCTTGCAGCATCTGAGTGAGAGGGTGCAAAGCCCTGCGCATAGCTAAAGTCTGGCGGGAAAGATCAGGGGGGAGCATCACTGGTACTTTGTTGAATAGGATGGTGTCCTGCGTGCTGGCCACACACATAATGGCATCCTTGACCTTAAAGTAATGGACCCTGCATAGAGTGTCCCGGACAAAAGATGGATTAGGGTGTCTTGGGCCCATTGTGCAATGTGCGTGGTCTAACTCAATGTAGGTGTCTTTAGGTTGCTGGAGTAGTTGAATGAAGATGGCGGTAGTTGGCCAAATCTTTCAACAGATTCGTGTATACCCAATACGGATATTGTTACGGCGGTTCCTGTTCTCAATGTCATCCTGCTGGTGCATGAGCTGTTGTATAAGAACCGTATGGGAGTTAAGGGTCTCTTCATGGGATTGTAAAGCGTTACACAGACCATCAGCGGTATTTTCAATCTCTTCCATGCACACACAAATGTCCCGTTTAAGATCAGAAATTTCCTGCTTGTATGTGCTTTCAATACGTTTCACACATTGCTCAAAATCTGCCTTTGTATGTAAGGATTTTAGGTAGGAGTGCAGGGATTTCATGTGGGACTGCAGATCCCAGCCATCCTCAGAGCAGAGAGATGCTGGGGAGGGGCTGCGGGATCCCTGTGTGTGCTGTGTCCCTGTAACAGGATCCCCAGGAGAAGAGAGAGAGAGAGCCCTGAGGGCTTACCTGCCCTTCATCTGTCAGGTGCCCCGTAGCCACGGGGGACAAGGAGGGAAGCGGTGCTGGCGCCATCTTGATGGCCAAGGCGCCCGAGGCCTCTGCCCCGGATCGGGTGACAAACCGGCTTATACTGCCCCCGGGCCGGCTCCCCGGGGGTTCCGGAGATTATTCTTCCCCATGTGGGGTGAGTATAGCAGTTCGTGAGGGAGGAAAAGTGCCCGTTAGGAAGGACCGGGCCGGGAGCTCAGCAGTAACGCTGCTACGGCTCCATGCACCAGGCCACGCCCCCTTATAGCCATTTTTAAAACAGAATACAAAACCTTATTGCCAAAAAAGGACAGGTAAGTGTTTCTTAAAGTGGTTGTAAACTCTCATTTATTATATTTACCTACAGGTAAGCTTATAATAAAGCTTACCTGTAGCTAAAAGGAATATCTCCTAAATGTGCACTGTTTAGGAGATATTCTAGTGAGCTGCAGCTAGTGACATCACTGGCACATGCGCTCTGAAGGAACAGCATACCCGTGCCATTCCCTCAGAGCTGCGTGTCAGGGCCAAGACTCCCACGTGCTTGCAATGATGTCATTGTAGCTTGGCCAATTAAGCGGCTGCAGCCCACGAACCCAGAAGGAAGACCAGGTGAAGATGGAAGCCTCGTTTTAAGGTAAGTCCTTCATAATGTGCTAATATGCAATGCATACTAGCACATTATGCCTTTGCCTTGCAGGGGAAAATGTTGTTTTTTTGGTTAGAGTTTACTACAGCTTTAACAGTATCAGCCACCTGTTTATACTCTTTTGAGAAAGTGGTAACAAAAGTGAATTTGGTCTGTGGGGGAGTCAAGTCACCTTTATCACCCCTTTCTCAACAGAGTAGAAACAGGTGGTTGACATTAAGAATCAAGGTGCGATATGGGGGAGCCTGTGATCACCAACCAACCTCCTAAAAGCTAAAAGTCTTTTGTTGTTCAAAGAAAAAAGAAAAAACAGTCAATACAATTGTGGCTTAAAACAAAGGTAAGGCTCATTACCAGCACAAACCTTGTTCCATACAGTTTAAATTCCCCACCTGCTCCAGGGGTCCCATAGAAGAGGTCTCCACAATTCAGCATTGTCTCTGTTACAAACAGCACACAGTCATCACACAGTTGTGTCCTGCTCCACACTACAGCTCACAGACACCTGCTGACTGCTTCCTGGACTTTTCAGACCTCCCTTGCAGGCAGATTAATCATTACAGGACAAAAACACCCATAATCATGGTTGGAGGATATTTCCCATGCAATATCTTTCTGAGCCTCCAGATTCAGGTCCCATACCAGGACTTAACAATCCTGGGAAAACTATAAGTCAGTTTTCCCCTTTTGCCAAATCAGTCGAACCCCTCACCCTGCATGTGTGAGAATTCCGGAGTACTCCTGATTAATTTCACCCCCCTTTATAGAGATAACACAAATAGTGGGGACACATATCTTCTGTCCAGGACCCATCCCTAGTGTCCCGTACAAGGGGTATGGAATCTGGTCTCAGCATAAGCACTTTGACGTTGAACCAGATTGACCTGTGTCTCTGTTCAACCTTATTAACTATGTAACTATGAAATGTAGAAAAATTATGCATAGCACCACAGAAGAAAATATTACTCTAGTGAAAAAACGTTTTTGTGAAATATATAAAAATCTATATAAGCTGCAAAACCTGACCTGAAAAGGTGCATATAATAACAAAAACACACAAAGTAAAATGGTATTATACAGTCAGGTCCATAAATATTGGGACATCGACACAATTCTAACTTTTTTGGCTCTATACACCACCGCAATGGATTTGAAATAAAATGAACAAGATGTGCTTTAACTGCAGACTGTCAGCTTTAATTTGAGGGTATTTACATCCAAATCAGGTGAACGGTGTAGGAATTACAACAGTTTGCATATGTGCCTCCCACTTGTTAAGGGACCAAAAGTAATGGGACAATTGGCTTCTCAGCTGTTCCATGGCCAAGTGTGTGTTATTCCCTCATTATCCCAATTACAATGAGCAGAGAAAAGGTCCAGAGTTCATTTCAAGTGTGCTATTTGCATTTGGAATCTGTTGCTGTCAGCTCTCAAGATGAAATCCAAAAAGCTGTCACTATCAGTGAAGCAAGCCATCATTAGGCTGAAAAAACAAAACAAACCAATCAGAGAGATAGCAAAAATATTAGGCGTGGCCAAAACAACTGTTTGGAACATTCTTAAAAAGAAGGAACGCATCGGTGAGCTCAGTAACACCAAAAGACCCGGAAGACCACGGAAAACAACTGTGGTGGATGACCGAAGAATTCTTTCCCTGTTGAAGAAAACACCCTTCACAACAGTTGGCCAGATCAAGAACACTCCCCAGGAGGTAGATGTATGTGTGTCAAAGTCAACAATCAAGAGAAGACTTCACCAGAGTGAATACAGAGGGTTCGCCACAAGATGTAAACCATTGGTGAGCCTCAAAAACAGGAAGGCCAGAATAGAGTTTGTCAAACGACATCTAAAAAAGCCTTCACAGTTCTGGAACAACATCCTATGGACAGATGAGACCAAGATCAACTTGTACCAGAGTGATGGGAAGAGAAGAGTATGGAGAAGGAAAGGAACTGCTCATGATCCTAAGCATACCACCTCATCAGTGAAGCATGGTGGTGGTAGTGTCATGGCGTGGGCATGTATGGCTGCCAATGGAACTGGTTCTCTTGTATTTATTGATGATGTGTCAAGGTCCTACCTTTTTACCAGAGGTTATGTTACTCCAGGTGCTGGCATCCATCTTGGATTTCTGCAGAGCATGGTGGGAATCTTTTATGCCTTCAGGTCTCTGAGGTCCACCCCCCAGAGGGGTGTGGCTGATGACATATAAGCCTGTGTTCCGCACATGCTCTTTGCACTTGTGTCTTGTGTTTTTGTGTTGCTGTTACTCTGTTCTGACTCTCGTGACTCTCCTGAAATCTGACTCGGCTTGTGACCTGACCATTCTTTGTGTTCTCCTTTGATCTGACCCTCCGTTGCTGAACCCGGCTCGTGACCTGTGATTCTCATCTGCTGTCCTGTACCGTTTTGTCTCGTTGTTGTTGACCCGGCCTGCCCGACTACTCTATTGTCTTTACCACTAGCTACACGCCATTGGCGGCGGCCACAGCTGGGGTGCCTCGGGGGCCGCGACCTGGTTCCTGGCTGCGTCAAGTCCATCCCCACCATCAGGGGCCCTGGTGAAGGGCAGCCTGGGACTTAGACTCCGCGCCCTGAGGGACTTCGGTCTGTGGGTGGTGGTTGTTGTCAGCCTGTGCGTTACATTGGTATTAGGCCTGCCTGTCCGTTTCCCAGCTCCTGTCTAGACATTACACAAGTGCCATGAATCCTGACGGTGCAGGTATGCCTTCGCTCCCAACGTTAGTCGCCAGACTCGATCAACAGGATCACCTGTTGGATCAGTTCGCTCAGGCGTTGCAAACTCTGCTTGCACGCACTGCGCACATTGCTCGTGGTGCTATTAGGCCGGTAGTCACTCCGGTGGTCGCTCCTGCTGCGACTCCGCTTGTTGCGCCCACCACCTCGGCTGCTGCATCATTGGCGGCACCCAGAGGTATGACTGGCTCTGCCCCTCTTCCACAGCGCTTTGGGGGTGTGCCGAGTCAGTGTCGCGGGTTCCTCAACCAGGTGGGCATTTATTTTGAGCTAATACCCTATGCCTTTCCGTCTGAGAGGTCAAAGGTAGGGTTCCTAATATCACTGCTCTCAGACAAGGCCTTGGCCTGGGCTAATCCCTTATGGGAGAGGAACGACCCGGTGATTCAAAATTTTTCCGGGTTTGCCGATGCCTTCCGCAGGGTATTCGACGTACCGGCTCGTTCCGCCTCGACGGCCAAGCTGCTCATGACCATGCATCAGGGTCCACGGACCGTGGCCGAGTACGCCATAGAGTTTCGTACCCTGGCGGCAGAGGTGGGTTGGAACAATGAGGCTCTGGTGGCTGCGTTTTCCCATGGTCTTTCTGACGCATTGAAGGACGAGATTGCAGCTAAGGAACTGCCTGCGGAGTTGGAGGAGTTCATCTCTTTCCTGATCCTGATTGACACCAGGCTCAGGGAGAGGCCTTCACTCAAGGAACGCCTGCGGAGGCCTTCCAATCGACTGGCACCTGCGTTTTCTGTCCCACCCCTTCCTACCTCTCCTCCCACACCTCCTGGGGATAGCTTGTCTGGAGGCGGGTTGTTCTTGGACAGCTCGTTTGCTGCGCAGCACTCCATTCCCCTGCAGGCTCGTGCTACCCCATTGGTTCTCGAAGCAATAGATGGCAGGCCCCTGCAACCGCCGCAGGTTACCCACGAGACTCTGCCAATTGAGGTAGCTATTGGGGCCATTCACAGGGAGTTGGCCTGTTTTCAGGTGATTTCTTCCCCACACTATTCGGTGGTTTTGGGGTATCCTTGGCTCCAGAGGCACAATCCAACCTTCAATTGGCGAACAGCCGAGATCCTCTCATGGTCTCCACAGTGTGGGGCCGGCTGCATCCGGGGGCCGGTTAAGGTGTTGTGTGCTTCCTCGGACTCTGCTTTGCCCACCAACTATGGGGAGTACCTGGACGTCTTTGATAAGGTACGCGCTGGTGCCTTACCTCCGCATCGTCCTTACGACTGCGCCATATCCTTGCAACCCGGTGCCACTCCTCCGCGTGGCAGGGTGTATCCTCTCTCGGTTGCGGAGAATAAGGCCATGGAGGAGTACGTTACGGATACGCTTTCTCGGGGGCACATTCGTAAGTCTACCTCTCCAGCAGGAGCAGGTTTTTTTTTTCGTAAAGAAGAAGGGTGGGGAATTGAGGCCTTGCATTGATTATAGGGGTCTCAATCGGATCACCATCAAGAATGCCTACACAATTCCTTTGATTTCTGAGTTGTTCGACCGCCTTAAAGGAGCAACAGTCTTTACCAAACTCGACCTCAGGGCGGCGTACAACCTCGTACGGATCAAACAGGGGGATGAGTGGAAGACCGCGTTTAACACCAGAAACGGGCACTATGAATACCTGGTGATGCCCTTCGGGTTGTGTAACGCGCCTGCAGTTTTTCAGGAATTCATAAATGATGTCCTTAGTGACTTGTTGCAGCAGTGCGTGGTGGTTTACCTGGATGACATCCTGGTTTACTCTACCTCCATGGAGTTCCATATCCAGGATGTCAAGCGGGTGCTGCAACGATTACGGGAGAACGAACTCTTTTGTAAGCTCGAGAAGTGCGAGTTTCATCGATCCCAAGTTGCCTTTTTGGGCTACATCATCTCCGCGGAGGGATTCTCCATGGACCCTCAGAAGGTTGCAGCGGTTCTGCAGTGGCCTCGTCCCAATGGTCTTCGGCCCATTCAGCGCTTTCTGGGTTTTGCCAACTACTATCGGAAGTTCATCAGGAACTTCTCCATGTTGGCGAAACCTCTCTCTGATTTAACCAAAAAGGGGAGTAACCCTCATGAGTGGCCACCCGAGGCCATCTCAGCCTTCGAGGCCCTGAAGTCCACCTTCGTTTCGGCCCCGATTCTGTCTCATCCCAATCCTGGGTTGCCTTTTGTCCTCGAGGTTGATGCATCTGAGACGGGAGTGGGAGCCCTCTTGTCTCAGCGTCAGTCACCCGAGGGACCCCTACTGCCTTGTGGGTTCTACTCCAAGAAGCTTTCCTCCACAGAGTGCAACTACCAGATTGGAGACAGGGAGTTGTTGGCCATTATTCTGGCTCTCAAGGATTGGAGGCATCTGCTTGAGGGTTCTGTGGTTCCGGTCCTAGTTCTCACTGACCACAAGAACCTCACATATCTCTCGGAGGCTAAGAGGTTGTCGCCTCGTCAGGCCAGATGGGCCTTGTTCTTGTCACGCTTCAACTATGTGGTGTCCTATTTGCCTGGTTCCAAGAATGTCAGGGCTGATGCGTTATCACGGCAATACTCGGAGTTGTCCAGGGAGGACTCTGAGCCAACCTCGGTTATACCTCCGGATCGGATCCTGGCTGCCATTCGCACCAGTCTGACTTTTCCTCTTGGGGAGCAGATCTTGGCAGCTCAAACTGACGCTCCTCCCGAGAGACCGGAGGGTAGATGCTTCGTACCTGAGGAATTGCGCACCCGCCTGCTGCGTACATACCATAACTCCAAAACGGCCGGGCATCCGGGGAGGAACCAGTTGTTCTGGGTTGTCTCTCACTTATTCTGTTGGCCAACTCTCCGTGCCGACATTGCTTCGTATGTAGCGGCATGTTCGATCTGCGCCCAGAATAAATCTCCACGGCATCTCCCATTGGGTCTCCTGCAACCCATTCCCAATGGGGAGCGTCCTTGGTCACACCTGGGTATGGACTTTATTGTAGAGCTCCCGGTGTCTCGGGGTCATACAGTCATTCTCATGGTCGTCGATCGTTTTTCCAAAATGTGCCATTGCATTCCACTCAAGAAATTACCAACAGCGTAAGAATTGGCCACAGTCTTTTCCAGGGAGATTTTTCGCCTGCATGGGTTGCCCAAGGTGATTGTCTCGGACCGTGGGAGTCAGTTCGTGTCCAGATTCTGGCACGCCTTCTGTTCCCAGTTGGGTATTAGGCTCTCCTTTTCTTCAGCCTACCAGCCGCAGTCCAATGGGGCTGCAGAGCGTTCCAATCAGGCCCTAGAGCAATTCCTTCGTTGTTACATCTCGGACCATCAGGACGATTGGGCCGATCTCCTGCCTTGGGCAGAGTTTGCCAGGAACTCGGCGGTCAACTCCTCCTCCGGGATGTCTCCCTTCATGGCCAACTATGGGTTCCAACCCGCAGTATTACCTGAGAGGTTCTCACCCCAGGACATTCCGGCTGTGGAGAACCATCTTGCTGCTCTGCGTTCCTCATGGGGGCAGATCCAGAGGGCCTTGAGGGACTCAGCTCAGCGCCAGAAGTACCAGGCTGATGGCAGATGGCTGCCCGCCCCTTCATATCAGGTCGGCGATCGGGTGTGGTTGTCTACTAGCAACCTCAATCTTCGGGTGCCCACACCCAAACTAGCCCCCCCGTTTTGTTGGCCCTTTTCGCATTCTCCGCAAGGTTAATCCGGTGGCCTATGCCCTAGCCCTTCCTCCTGGGATGCGGATCTCCAATACCTTCCATGTATCCCTGTTGAAACCTCTGGTCTGCAATCGCTTCACTACCTCTCTGCCTCGGCCCCGTCCCATCCGGGTTGACGGTCATGAGGAGTATGAGGTGAGCTGGATCCTGGACTCTCATTTGGTGCGCGGTCGGTTTCAGTTCCTGGTCCATTGGCGTGGTTATGGTCCCGAGGAACGTTCCTGGGTTCCTTCCGCGGATGTCCATACTCCTGCCCTCCTCCGCGCTTTTCATACCCGCTTTCCTCAGAAACCTTTTGTTGAGCCATGGAGGGGGAGGGTCCCTTGAGGAGGAGGTACTGTCAAGGTCCTACCTTTTTACCAGAGGTTATGTTACTCCAGGTGCTGGCATCCATCTTGGATTTCTGCAGAGCATGGTGGGAATCTTTTATGCCTTCAGGTCTCTGAAGTCCATCCCCCAGAGGGGTGTGGCTGATGACATATAAGCCTGTGTTCCGCACATGCTCTTTGCACTTGTGTCTTTGTGTTGCTGTTACTCTGTTCTGACTCTCGTGACTCTCCTGAAATCTGACTCGGCTTGTGACCTGACCATTCTTTGTGTTCTCCTTTGATCTGACCCTCCGTTGCTGAACCCGGCTCGTGACCTGTGATTCTCGTCTGCTGTCCTGTACCGTTTTGTCTCGTTGTTGTTGACCCGGCCTGCCCCACTACTCTATTGTCTTTACCACTAGCTACACGCCATTGGCGGCGGCCATTACCGCAGCTGGGGTGCCTCGGGTGCTGCGACCTGGTTCCTGGCTGTGTCAAGTCCATCCCCACCATCAGGGGCCCTGGTGAAGGGCAGCCTGGGACTTAGACTCCGCGCCCTGAGGGACTTCGGTCTGTGGGTGGTGGTTGTCGTCAGCCTGTGCGTTACATTGTTATTAGGCCTGCCTGTCCGTTTCCCAGCTCCTGCCTAGACATGATGTGACTGCTGACAAAAGCAGCAGGATGAATTCTGAAGTGTTTCGGGCAATATTATCTGCTCATATTCAGCCAATTGCTTCAGAACTCATTGGACGCCGCTTCACAGTGCAGATGGACAATGACCCAAAGCATGCTGCAAAAGCAACCAAAGAGTTTTTTAAGGGAAAGAAGTGGAATGTTATGCAATGGCCAAGTCAATCACCTGACCTGAATCCGATTGAGCATGCATTTCACTTGCTGAAGACAAAACTGAAGGGAAAATGCCCCAAGAACAAGCAGGAACTGAAGACAGTTGCAGTAGAGGCCTGGCAAAGCATCACCAGGGATGAAACCCAGCGTCTGGTGATGTCTATGCATTCCAGACTTCAGGCTGTAATTGACTGCAAAGGATTTGCAACCAATTAATAAAAAGTGAAAGTTTGATTTATGATTATTATTCTGCCCTATTACTTTTGGTCCCTTAACAAGTGGGAGGCACATATGCAAACTGTTGTAATTCCTACACCGTTTACCTGATTTGGATGTAAATACCCTCAAATTAAAGCTGATAGTCTGCAGTTAAAGCACATCTTGTTCGTTTCATTTCAAATCCATTGTGGTGGTGTATAGAGCCAAAAATGTTAGAATTGTGTCGATGTCCCAATATTTATGGACCTGACTGTAGTAAGCGCTCTAAAAATAGCAGCTGTAACACTCAAGGTAACCACAGTAACCTCCGAATAACAATAAGTAAAATAAAGTGCAGTGCTAATAATTTGTCATAAGGATAAATATAGGTGAGTAAGTATTAGATAGTTCATCCAATGAAGGAATAAAGTTCAAATAGCACTGGTGGGTGATCTCTTCAACAGATTTCCAAATATACTTGTGACTAGAACTAATGGAAAAAATGTGCACTCACCGACAGCTCATAGGTAATGTGCATATAAATATATAACCACCAAGGAACTCTAAGATTGGGCGGATGCTGAGCTTCCTTCTACGTTATGGTCATCAAGCCTGGGGCAGTCTGGAAATCTGCTAGGTCCAGAGGTCCCCTTAAGGATAGATAATCTGCTGTTAAAGAGATCACCCACCAGTGCTATTTGAACTTTATTCCTTCATTGGATGAACTATCTAATACTTACCACTTATGTTCATGATTTATTTATTTATTCATATATTTATCCTTATGACTAATTATTAGCGCTGCACTTTATTTTACTTGTCCTGGGGAGGAATTAGCTCAGCCACAGGAGCCAGAAAGGTGCTTAATAGTGTAGTACTTTATTATAATGGTCACGAGTAACAATTTAAAATATCCACGTGGAGTAAAAAAATAATAGCAAAGTGAGTACCAAGATGGCAGACGCTCCTCGATGGCGGCGGCATGGCGTCAGCAATAGGGATCCACCCAATGGATTTCATGTACCAACACGTCCTATTGGTGTGCCCCTTGATCAATCAAGTTTGAAACTTTAAATTTTCCTTTTGTTTATATTTCATTACAACATTTTTATCTTCTCTAAGGCTACGTTCACACTAGCTTTGTCAGCAGCTGTCAGAGAGGAGTTTGGGAAGCGTTTTTACGCTTCTCAAATGACTATGAAAATTCTGCACATGGTAGCACGCAGTGCTGTTCACACTGAAGCATTAGCATTGCGTCACGCTAAAACTGGCGCCTCATGTCGAGTCAGGAGGAGTTGAAGCCTCCCATTCAAGTCTACGATGCCACTCCTCAAATGCCTGGCAGACGTTTGCGGTGTGGTTGCGAGGCGTTTTCGGAGCGTTAATACCATTTAACTTCATTACAGGCATTTGTTGTGCAGTTTTAATGCTTGGCAAATGCTTATCACATGCCTCAAAACTGCATATAGAGCGTTTGGGGAACATTTGAGGAGCGTTAAAAACGCTTCTCAAACACCTGTCAAACACTATAGGACTGTTTGGCAAGAGTTAGAAATAAAGTCAAGTGTGAACAAACCCTTAAACCTCTCTCCTTATACAACTTGACCCCCTACCCTCCCTGTCATCACCTGTTCCATCTGCAAATCTATGTATCACCACCCCACGCTTTTTATTTAAATATTTTTTTTACTGATGAAGTTAATGTGTCTCATTTCCTATCACCTCCAGCTCAGATCTGGCATTATTATATGATTCCTGATTGTATCTCACCACTAGTCTAAATTCACAATTCCTGGTCAGTTCCGTTCCTTGACCTATAATAACCTTTAGGGCCATGTGATCGATATTCAGTAAACTAGATGCATAATTTTTGTCTCTTGAAAAGTTGAAAGTGCTCCTTTGGTTTTGTGCCCCTTTATGCATCCAGGCTGCAAAAACTCACACATATCAGGTATCCCCATACTCGGGAGGAGCATCATAATGTAGTTTGTGGTGTAATTCCAATTATGCCCATGCTGTGTTTGAGAAATATCATATTTTTTCATTTTCAAAAAACTTGTGAAAAAAAAAATGTGATCGTCAAAAGACTCACCCTGCCTCTAATTAATTATGTTGGGGACTCTAATTTGCAAAATGTTTTTTTGAGTGTTTCTGATGTCCTGGCTCTTCAGAACCTCAAGGTAGTCAGGATTTTAGATTCACAAGGTATGCCCTTTGAAAGCCTGAAAGTGCTTCTTGGATTTTGAGCCCTTCTATTCATCTAGGCAGCAAAAGGGTCTCACACGGGTGATATCCCAATACTTGGGAGGAGTTAAAGAACGTTGTTTTGGGGTGTAATTGTAAGAAAGCCCATACTGGCAAATAATTAGTTAACCACTTGAGCTCCTGAGCATTTACCCCCCTTAATGACCAGGCCTCTTTTTGCTACTCGGCGCTGCACTAATTCAACTGATAATTGTGAGGTCATGCAATGCTGCACCCAAACGAAATTTACGTCCTTTTGTTCACACAAATAGAGCTTTCTTTTGGTGGTATTTGATCACCTGTGCGCTTTTTATTTTTCACGCTAAAAACAAAAAAAGACCAAATATTTTGAAGAAAAACGATATTTTTTACTTTCAGCTATAAAAAATATATAGTAAACTCAAAATTAGTTATAAATTTAGGCCAAAATGTATTCTGTTCCATGGTTTTGGTAAAAAAAATCCCAATAAGTGTATATTGATTGCTTTGTGTGAAAGTTATAGCATCTACAAACTATGGTATAGATACTGCAATTTACGCCATTTTTTTGCTATACAGTGCTGCGCTAGTTTAACAGACAATTGCGCGGTCATGCAATACGGTACATAAATGAAATTTATGTCCTTTTTTTTAACACAAATAGAGCATTCTTTTGGTGGTATTTGATCACCTGTGCACTTTTTACTTTTGGCACTATAACCAGAAAAAATGTTTGAAAAATGTTTTTTTTGAAAAAAACAAAATTTTCTCATTTTGCTCATAAAAAAATATCTTATGTACTTGGCTAGAATGCCAAAATGTCTGTCAAATGTGGTACCCCCATACTCGGGAGAAGTAGAAAAATGTATTTTGGGGAGTAATTCCACATATACCCATGGCATGTGTGAGCAGTAAATCATTTAAGTGACAATTTTGTGTAAAAAAAAAAAATGTATTTTTTTTTGTCATTTTCCAAACACTTGTGGTAAAAAAATAAATTCTTCTATTGATTCAACATGCCTCTCAGCAAATAGTTTGGGGTGACTACTTTCCAAAAAGCGGTCGTTTTGGGGGGTGGGGGCGTTTTATGCCCAGCATTAGAAGTTTATGCCACACATCATTCACTCTTCTAACCACCTGAAGACCAAGCCTTTTTTGTTCACATGAAAAAAATCAGTATTTTTTGCTAGGAACTTAATTTAAACCCCCAAACATTCTATATTTTTTTAAAGCAGACACCCTAGTGAATAAAATGATTGGTACTACAATTTTTTATGGTGCATAGTACTCGCGCAGTGATTTTTCAAAAGCAAATTAAAAAAAAAATACACTTTATTTACTTTTAATGCACAAAAACACAATATATTGGCCAATTGTTTGGTAAAATATAAAAGATAATGGTATGCCGAGTAAATAGATACCAAACATGACATGCTTTAAAACTGCGCATGCCCCGTGCAATGGCGACAAACTGCATACATTTTTAATATCCATAGGCAGCGCTTTAAAAGCTACCATTTTAGATTTACAGAGGAGGTCTAGTGTTAGAATTACTGCCCTTGATCTGATGTTCACGGCAATACCTCACATGCATGGTGAAACTGCTGTTTACATAACGGCACAGGGTCAAGGCTTGTGCACACAGGTGTGCTCGAATAGGAGGGGCAATTTTTTTTTTTTATTATTTTTACATTGTACCTTTCAATTTTTTTTTTGATCACTTTTAATGCTATAACAGGGAATGCAAATAACCCCTATAACTTCAATGGGCATTGTCATATATTCTTTTTTGAGAAATCTGGGGTCTATCAGACTCTAGATATCTCCTCTGCCCTTACATTATCTAATCAAACCAAAATCGGTGTGATCATATGCTTTCCCAATTTACAAATGGCGCTGTTTATATCCTGCGAAACTGAAGTGATGAAATGCTCGTAGCTTCCGAATTCTTAGACTATAGAGATGATTGGCACCATTCTGGTCTCCAACCAGCTCTATGGTCAGCTGGCAGAAACACTGGCTGCATTCTCAGGTTCCCCTGATGGTACGGGACTGCCCGAGAAGGCCGTGGAAGGCAGCGGGGGAGGGGGGATATCATCTCCCACTGCTTGTAAAAGCAATCTTGCAACTAATTAGCCACTAGGATTGCTTTTAAATGAAAGCCGATCGCCGGCTGAAAAAAATGATACCAGGATGATGCCTGCAGCTGTAAGATGAGTAAGTGCTTCTTGGGCCTTTCAGCACCAGGCATCTGTGTCTCAGATTTCCAAAGCTACCACCTGGTCTTCTATTCATACATTTTCAATTTTTTACCAGGTGATGTTTAGGCCTCAGCTGATGCAAGCTTTGGCCACAAGGTCTTTCAAGCAGCTCTTTGAGCTGCAGACACCCCCATAATGGGCACTATTGTTATGTTGGCTTGTTAGCATTTTTTGTTTACTGTGTCTCAGATGCATCTGTTGGCCTCCTTTTGGATGTCTTTTTTTTTTTGGATAGCGTGGATAGAGATTAGAACACTAGTCAGTTTTGTATTGCTTGTTTACCTATATCACTGAAAGCAAATGTGAAAGTGCAAGAAGGTACCAGATTTTGGATTGTCACCAGAATAGGAGGGAATCTTCCAATGGGGACACTAGTCCTGGTGACCCTGGTAACAACCACTGATTCCCTCGCTGTGGTGGGATTGCCTCCAATCTCCTCTTTTGCCAGTAGGAAAGAAGGTAAAGTGAAATATCCCCAATGGGACATGGATGGCAAAAACAAAACTGACCAACGTTATGACCCTCCCTTGCCAAAACTTCCTGTTTTGGCAATAGAACAATACATGGAGGGAAATCTCCCAAATGAGACATATGGCAAAAACTGACCAGGGTTTTAACCCTCCTTTGCTCTATGCAAAATGGAAGCAATAAGTGTTGCCTTTAGTTCTACTTCAAGAGGACAATAAAATGCTGTCCTCCATTTTTAAAACTGGTTCTTACTTTTTATTCTGCTTCTACCATGGGTCTCCCCTCATCATCAGCTTGTCTAACCATGCATGTACAGTCCACTGTCCTTTGCAGCAGGGGCTAAGCTCAGTAATAGACAAATGAGCCAACTATGCATATGTGGTCAGGCAAATCATGTTCTCAGCCAAGTGCTCATTTGTGGATTCATGGGGTGGTGGGCATCCAAGAATTGGACACCTTGCCACATAGGCAGGATGGTAGAAGCAACGTCAAAATTAAAGATCATTTTTAAAAATAAACCACAGAATTTTTTTTTTTTTACCATTTAACTAGTTTTGGGGATGAATGCCTTAATAAGTGAGCACATAATTTTATTGTACACATAAAACAGAAATAAACCCTCCTATCCTTTTCAGCTAAGGATGCTGCCAACTAATGCACGCCATACACGGTTCAAATTCTGAACGATTTTTCATCCGAAAATTGAAACATCATTCGTTCTGTAATCCAATGGTGCCACCAATGATTTTGAAAATCGGTCGTTTTTCACGAATTTTCCAGTATGCCGGATAAATGAAATGGGGAGGAACCACGAAAATCGGCCGATGCCATTGCCCCACTAACAGAGCGAAAATCGGCCGATTATTCTTAGGTCTGATTTTCGTATGAATATCGTTCAGAATTCGAACCATGTATGGCCTGCATTAGCCTCTGTGTGATCTGCGTGTAAGCTGGTTGAAATGCTGGTTGTTGAGACAGCTGCTGCCCCAGACAGGAGGGGAACAGTTAAGCTGGTTTCCTGAACTTTCTGCTGAGCTCCCTGTGCTGATAATAAAAGGGGAGAAGGCTCTGCCCAGACCCACAGTCTGCTACATGGGAAAGAAGACACAGACAATCCACAGTAAGTAATCTCCAGCTGCCTACAGAAAAGAGAGAAGGGGGGGGGGCAGTTCCACCTCGGAAAGTAAGGCTGCCTGTTGTCACATCCACCATGTAGGAGGATTGCTGGGAACTGCAGTCCACTCTAAAGATACCAGTGCTAGAGATCTGCCACTACGGACTCTGCCATTGACTCTCATCCTGTGCAGGTATGCTGGGGCAGCCACAAACGTAGTTAGGGATTAGTGACTTTAGGAAAAGACTGTGCACTTTGTTCTGTTATGCTGAGTTTTCAGTAAAGTTTTGAAACCAGGGGTGGACTGACCATTTGGAAACTCGGGCACTGCCTGAGGGCCCGAGGTCATTAGGGGGCCCCACGAGATGCCCCTGGTACCTTTTTCATAGGCTTTTTTGAGTTTGGGCAAATACACAGGGGCCCCATGATCCCCTATTGCCCGGGGGCCCCATGAGTTGTCAGTCCGCACCTGTTTGAAACTTTGTCTTTGCCTGGTCTGAAGTTAC
Source organism: Staurois parvus (assembly GCF_062004578.1). Classification (NCBI taxonomy): domain Eukaryota; kingdom Metazoa; phylum Chordata; class Amphibia; order Anura; family Ranidae; genus Staurois; species Staurois parvus. The sequence continues at coordinate 328,509 of NW_028318679.1, read as the reverse complement.
TAAAGAGGTGTAATGCAAGTAACTGGCACATTCTGTACTTAGTCTACATCTTGGGTCAGTGAAAGACATTGGGGTATGAAGACAGCAAGTGGTTACCAAGGGTAATGGAGATCTGCAGTCAGTGCAAGCAGGCTGTCGTGAAGCGTGTGCCAGTGACAGGTGGGAAAGCCTCTTACAGTGAGGAATTTGTTGTCGAGACTCTCTCTGTGTGCGGTCTGTCTCCCATAGCAATGGGAGCAGATCAGTACCACAAAGGGCACTGGGCTGTGCACAAGTATGGAAGAATTAACAAAGTGCCTAGCATAGCCCAGAAGACCCCACCCTGCGGTAGGCCTCCCATGTGACCCACACTTGGGTGCCCAATGAGGAAGGGAACATGGAGGGAGTGTCACTTGCCTACCCCTTACATGCAACTGGAATGGTGCAGCACATGTGATCAACTAGAACCACCGCCATTTGATAGTTTAGTTGAGAACACAAGCAAATGTAACAGCATTCCTGAAATGTAACTTTTTCAACTGTTAAATCGATTTAGTTCCACATTACAGCTGTATTGTATATTAAATTTATTTTAAAATACTAAACGTTTACCTCTCTATAGCTCACACTTGCTGAATCAGAAAGACAATGTCAGCCCCAACTTGGCTAAGGCATGTTTTCGGAGCAACAATTCTCTAAGTTTTAGGTCTGTGATTTGGAATCTTGCATAATTAGAGGTTTCAGAAGAATATTAAAAAAAGGAGAGAAATACTATTAGGTACAGTTAAATCTGCAATACATCTAGACGCCTTTAAAAATGGAAGTCATGGTAAAATCATTTTGCCCCATAATCACTGGCACGCGAAAGCTTTAAAAAAACGTGGTTTTCGCATGGTAGGGCGCACGACAAACGTCATACGTATCCGCCACATCAGGTGACACAGTCAAACTATATTATTGGTTAATACGCCGACCTCTTCTCAGCACTTGTCTCGCGAGATCTAGGCCGTCTATTTAAGTAGTGGTCGGTTCTCCCGCCCCCCCTCAGTAGACCGTCCATTACAGAAAGACGGAGCGGTGGAAGAAAGGGAGCGGTGTGTAAAGATGGAAGACAGCATGGATATGGATAATTTGCCACCTCTGCGCCCCCAGAACTTCCTTTTCGGTATTTAGCTGCTGCTATTCATTGTGTTGTATGTCTTGTCTGTGGTTGCGGCATGTTCGGGCTGCTGGCGAGGCCGCTCTACGGAGTGTTAGGAGGACCTGAGGGACAGGGGACTTTGTTCTGTGTCGGTTGAGGTGACATTTCTGGCTTCTTTATCTAAGATTTGTGCGATGTGATCGGCACGTGGGCGCTGTAGTCGTGAGGTAGTTAGTGGGGCGTGATTTGGCCGGAGAGCAAGCTTTTGTTGCGCATCGCCACGTGTGATTAGCCACGTGCTTGTGAGGAAGACTACTATATCAGTATAAATGGGCCTGGTCGCCGCAGGGCATACATTAGGTACGGTACCTGGCAAAAGAAAAGTATAACTTTAAGGAAGTTTAATTTCCTGCAATGTTTTAAAGCAGTTTTTTTCTCTCTCCCACCGAAACGGATAAATTCGTAGTTTAAAGTGGTAGGAAACCGCCCCACAACTCTACATCTCCCAGCAAGTTAGCATACTGGGCTCACCTAACAACATCCTCCAGTGGAATGCTGCTCCCGGGGCTTCCATCTTCACCTACTCTTCTTTCTGGTCTCCTGAGCTAAGGCCATCTGATTGGCCAAGCCGCAATGTCATCACTCCTGCGCATATGCGAAGTGAGTTTTGGCTGCAGCACAGCATGCTGTCCATTGCGAGCGCAGTGTGCCAGTGACATCACTGGCACTTCTACAGTAAATATCTCCTAAATGGTGCAAGTTTAGGAGATATTTACAGTAGGGATGCACGACATTTTCAGTGGCTGGAATGTAACTTTTTGGCTGATATGAAAATAAGCCCTGATACAGGTGCTGAAAATAAGCTCGCTGGCGCTCGGTAGTTCGCAGCCCTACCTGAGAAACCATTGCACAATCACAGCGCTGGGCATAGAGATAAGTGAAGGAAATATGGCCTCCATGCATCTCTATCCTCTGGGAGGACTGGAGCGATGTCCCTTCCGGTTCTGGCGCCTTGTAAACAAGGCCATTTTTTTAAGCACTAGATCAATGCTTTTTTGATCTAGCGCTTTAGCTTGTTGAGAGATGTTGGGTCTTCTTGACCCCATATCTCTCCATAAAGAGGACCTGTCACTGCTTATTTTTATCAAGGCATGCATGCAATCCTTGTGATAGGAATAAAAGTGATTAAAAATAAATTTTTTAAAGGGACCCTAAAATTAAATTTAAGTTTAAAGTGCTCGTGCATTGGGGGACCGCATGTGTAGGCCATGCCCACATATGTAAACGATGTTCAAACCACGCATGTGAGGTAGCATTACGAACTTCAGAGCAAGAGTAGTAATTCTAGCACTAGAACTCTTCTGTAACTTTAATCTGGTAACCTGTAGAAATTTTTTAATCGTCCATGGATATTTTTAAGTACCTGGCGCCATTCTACAAGCGTGCACAATTTTAAAGCATGACATAGGTATCAATTTACTCAGCATAACATCCTTCATATTTTACAAAATGGGGTATATATATAATTATTTTAGTGTTTTTTTTCCAAAAAAATATATTTTAAACTTTTGGTTTTCAGCCAAGTGCATTCTGAATTTTTGGTTTCAGCACCAGAATTTTCATTTTGGTGCACAACTACAGTACCTTCAGGTAAGCCTTATTGAAGGTTTACTTCCACTTTAAACTGTATAAATTGTTAACGGGAAGTTAGCCTATGCTTTAGGTCTCATTCACGCCACATTTCTATTGTTTGAACCAGCCCTAAAGCTCATTGTAGCATGCATGAAAACTGATGTCTCTGCAAGTGAGATCTGCACGCCAGTTTTTCTGCATGTATGGTGTGAACGAGGCATTGAAGCATAACTAAAGGCAAAACACTCATTTTTGGAGTGGAGATGTATTAGAACCCATGTCTGGTTTTTATTGCGGTCTGTGCCCCCATTAGGGAGAGTCACCCCCTTTGTCCTGTTTTCCATTATCGAAAGTAAAGGAAACCCCAAATTGTGGGTTCTCTCCAGAAAAGTAAGAGGAGACCTTTTCCAATGGAAACACTAGTTCTGGTGACCTGGGGGTCCCCAAGGAATTCCCTGGAAGTAAACCCACTTTTGTATCTTTACCTACAGGTAAGCTTGTAATAAAGCTTACCTATAGGTAACGTGAATATCTTCTTAACATGCACTATTTAGGAGATATTTGCTCTGTCATCTGCGCAAGCGCTCTGAAGGAATGGCATACCAGTGCCATCTGCTGGGACTCCTGCTCGCATGCGTGGGAGTGATGTCATTGCGGCTCTGCCAGTCAGATGGCTGCTACTCGCGAACCCAAAAGGAAGACCTGGTGAGGATGGAAGCCTCTGCAGCAGGGACACCGCACCTTTTGGAGGGCTTCGTTTTTAAGGCAAGTCTTGCAAAATGCAATGCATGCTAGCACACTAGGACATTGCCTTCCAAGGGTTTTCTTTTAAAAAAATTTCTCAAGCTGCAGTTTACTATAATTTGCAGGTTTTTCCTTTCACTTCCTGTTTGGCTATGGGACAGGAAGTGATGGGATATCTCCCCAATGGGCTACAGATGGAGAAAAAAAAGTTCTGGCGGGGGTCCCATTACTCCAAAATGAAAAGATTTTGCTTATAGATCAGCTTTAAGGCTAGGTCCATACCTATGCAGTTTGCACAGGGATGTTCGATTCCTATTGGGCAGGTAGTTGTGCCTTTTTTTTTTTCTTTCTACCTTTAGCCCTGCTATGGGCAAGCAGCGGGCTCACCTGTCAGGTGGAAGCATTCAGGGTAGGGATGCACCGAAATTTCGGTGACCGAAATAAAAAAAAAAAGCACCGATACAGGTGCCGGAAAAACCCTGCCCCTCAAAACCGCCCACCCCTCGCCATTGCCCGCTGCTTGGTAGTTCAGTCTTGCCCGAGAAACCATCGATCCTACGTTGGGCATGGAGATGAGAGAAGGAAAGATGACTGCCACACATCTCTATGCCCTTGGAGAACCGGAGCAATGTCACTTCCAGTTCCGGCCATTTTTTTTTTTTTTTTTAAAGCACTAGATCAATGCTTTTTTTGATCCAATGCTTTACATTGCAGAGGAGAGATGTGGGGGTCTTATTGACCCCATATCTCTCCATAAAGCGGACCGGTCACTAATTATATCACAAGGGATGCATGCATTTCCTGTGATAATAAAAGTGATTACAATTTTTTTAAAAGGAACAGTGCAAAATGCCCCCATCCCCCTGTGCTCGCACATAGTGGTGAACACATTAAGTAGGCCAGGCCCACATATGTAAATGGTGTTAAAACCATACATGTGAGGTATCGCCACTAATGTCGGAGCAAGAGCAATAATTCTCGCACTAGACCTCCTCCGTAACTTTACACTGCTAACCTGTAGAAATTTTTAAAGCATCACCCAAGGAGATTAAGTACTACAATTTCACGCCATTCCACGCAATTTTAAAGCGTGATATATTGGGTATCTTTTTACTCACCGTAACATCCTCTTACATAAAAACAATTGGAATATATATTTTTTTAATCAAATTATTTTTTCCCAAAAAATATATATTAATTTTTAAAAACTGCGCATTTCGGTTTTCGGCCAAGTGCACTTTTAATTTTTTGTTTTGGCACCCGAATTTTAATTTCAATGCACCACTAATTCAGGTGGCATCCCTGCCACCCGATTGCTTCCACAAAGTGCCAGCCTCTCTTCCTACCCTCCTTTTAGACCCTGGATGCCTCAAAGAGAACATGTCACCAAAAAATCATCACATAGGGGACTTTCTCCCCTATGTGGTGAAAAAAACCCAAACTTTTTTCAATTTTATTACAAAAAATTAGTTACACCCAAGCACATACCATCCCCCCTTCCAAAAAGAGGCCCACCCCCACATACACACAAGTACAAACGTTAAAGCACACGCTGGGGCGCCTATGCATGAAACCGTTGATTGCGATACGCATCACATTGCTGCGCACACCAGAATGAAAGCAATAATTCTACGCAAGATCTCCTTCGTAACACTAAACTGATAACCCATAAGGAGCTTTAAAAGTGTCAACCTATAGAAAATATAGGGTATTGAAGTTCATCACCATTTCCGCGAGCATGCACAAATTTAAGGTTTGACAAGTTTGATATCTATTTACTCGGTGAAACCTCATCTTTTATATTTTACAAAAATAGGGTAATTTATTACTTTTTTTTTTTTTGTCTTAAATTAACTAGTATTTTTTTACTGAAATGTTGTAATATCATGCATAGTGGAACTATCACTATTTTATTTTCTAGGGTCTCTGCTTTCATAAAATATATAATGTTAGGGGGTTTTATGTAATCTTCAGTCCTAAAAGGTTTTTTTACATTTGTGCAAAAAAATGCAAAAACAGCTCTGGCAGCAGAAGGGATAAAGGATAAGCTCTGACCCACCCTTTCCTAAGGAGCAGCCAATCGGTGCTCATCACACTGCGAGGTCTCTCCCCTCCCTGCTAGTCCCTGGGTGCAGTGCTGGAGAGATGCAGGGAGGAGGAGATAAACTGCGCAATGTTAAAAATATTAACAGTTTGTCGCCATAAAGCCCCTTTTTGTTTTTAAAAGCCCCATGCATTTCTAAAATCAGCGATTTTTAAATGGTTTTGTTTACAATTTATATTTTCTTTTATCTGGACAAGTAGATTGGGGCACCGATTTAGTCCCTGGACAAGTTTTTACAAATATTTCCACACCACTGTTGCGTTTGATGTTTTTGCACATGCATTTTTGTTGCATTGTAACTGTTTTTTTTTGGTGAACTTGTTCCTGAGTGTATTAACCACTTGCCCTCTAGAAGATTTACCCTTCATGACCAGCCCATTTTTTGCTATACGGCACTGAGCTACTTTGACAATTGTGTGGTTGTACAACAGAAATTAAATGTATCTATTCCCCCCCACAGCTTTCTTTTGGTGGTATTTGATTATCACTGGGTATTTTTATTTTTTTGTTTAAAAAAAGAAACACAAATTTGTCTGGTTAAGAGAAAATATCCCAATAATTCTATATTGGTTTGTGAAAATTATAGCTTTTACAAATGGTGTCTATTTTTAGATAGATATTTATTACACTGGTAATGGCTGCAGTCTACAGGGACTGTAGCAGGCATTATGACACTGGTTGAGAACTGCCCCTGACCTCTCCAGTGATACCAGTACAGTGAGCAGTGCTAATAAGCACTGACACTGTAGTAATGACACTGGGCAGGGTTATTAATGTGTATTTTTTAGTAGGGGATGTGTGCATGTGGGTTTTTCTTCCTACTTTGCCGAAGAATAGAAAGCAGCATCTGTGTTTACACTCACATTTCTCCATTGTCAGCTACTCCACCAATCACAGAATCCCTGCTCTGAATCACTAGCCAGGACCTAGTGATTGACATCTTCAGGAGCCAATGACCACATGGGTAGGGCGGCGCACGCCCCCTACCTGGAAATGCAAAATGATGTATATTTACGTTTTTGCATAGAGCAGCCGCCTTGTAGCAGTAAAACTGCTATAGGGTGGCTGTGAAGTGGTTAACGCATCAAACGCACTACAAGTATTTCCATTGAAGTCTGTTGAACTAAAACGCACCATTTTGCATCTAAAAAAATGTCCCTGACCTTTTTCCAAAAATTTCATTGTGAACTTCACCCATAGGAAATCATGCTAAAGTGGAGCTCTACCCAAAAGGGGAAGTTCTGCTTTAAGGACTGCTCCCCATTAAGGATTGGCACCTTTGGGGGAGCAGGTACCCGAATTTGACAGGCACCCATTCCCACTTTCGGTCCAATTGCCTAGGCGACCAGAAGCAGAAGGTGTTTTTCCTCCCTCCCTGTAGTCTTTTGGGACCCGTGTCAGGTCCTAGAAGACTACAGGACCATTGGTGAAGAGCAGCGCTACTCGCGCATTCCCAGTGGGTACCTGGCTGTGAATCTGCAAGCTGTCTCAGCGGGTGCCCACACTGAAGATGCTGGCCTCCTGGAATACAGGACAGCTGGTGAAATGGGTTGCAGGGGGGACACCGCGGGACCAAGGGGCAGGTAAGTGGGATACTAAGCATACTTCATAAGTTTAACGGCCAAGTATAAATACAAATAAACCCCCTAGTGCAAAATGACAATCAAATACGGTGTACCCTTCCCTTATTCACAAACTTCCCCAAAATGCATATAAACACTTTAAACCCCAAAAAGTGTGATAATCTTATGAAATATGGTTAGTATCCCAAGTATAAATACAGATATAATAAGTGCTCAAAACAAAACTCAAGCCCCAAAATAATAAATTAGTCCTTCAAAATATCAGTCATTCAAAATCTCAAAATCAACCTCCAGGTGAAGACAGCCTCCACAGTAATTTCTGAAACCAAAAAAAGAAGGGAAAAGGCAGTGTATTATCCTTAACAACTTGAATTATTCATTCCATACCGTGTGATTCACACAACACTCGTGATCACTATATGGTAAAGTGAATAAATGTGTAAACACGTGCCTGTGAAACAATCTAGTGATAAAAAGAAAAACGTGTCCACTTCTAGAGTGTGCAAAATGGATACCCTTACCAAAAAAATATATAAACACAACCTTAGTAATCCTCCAGGCAGGGTACTGATATATAATAAGTTCCTCCAGAGGGATCTTCACAGCCACAGTATTATACTCCTCTCCAAACGATGCCCACCATAAATGAAACCACAATAGTATAATTCCGTATAAACTTAAACAGAATATACTTTATGTGCTTACATATATCTTCATCTTTAAAATTGCCATCAAACAAGAAATCAGCCCAGCCAGACCTCCGGAAATCCTCAGCAGATCGTCTCCTGTGTCTCAAATAGATTTCCAGGATCCAAAATGGCCGCTCGATCACTTCCGGTTCAGCTGTGCGTCTGACGTTACTTCCCTTTTGACATGTTTCGTCAATTAGACTTAATCATAAAGGATAGAGACGTCTAACAGGAAGGTCCTACTTATACCTCTGACATGAGCTCCGAGACCAAAGCCGCCATGTCAGAGAAGGGACCGCTGGCCATACTACACTGTATCTCCTCAATCGCGGTACCCGCGGCAGATATACCCGCTGTATATACATAAACACGGAGGATGTCACTACCACGGACATCCACATTCCTGGCTATTACATAATACTTAAAAACTTACTCATACATAAGTTACTTCTAAAACAACATAAATCCCTTAGCACCCCCCCAGAGGACAATACCTCATAATAACAAATACCTTCTATGAAATTCTATAATCCTCCCCCTCCCCCTAGAGGTCAATTATATATTACCATCATAGCACACTAAATATTTAATCAAACCTTTAACCTTATAAGTACAATACTAAATATATCCATATTCCAATGTTAATAAACCCTAATGAAATCAATATGAATGAGAAAAAATCTAATTAAAAAGATCACCATAAAAGGCCATAAATAAAACCCTATCCCTCCAGTAAAATATCTAATTAAATAAATATATTCAATAATCTAATACCTATAACATATAATGTAATATTAAATAAATACTTATTAAACTCATATCAACTAGAATCCTCTCCCAAATATATTTAAACTGGATCCCTACTCTGAATCTAATAAATCTAAAAATTTAAAAGTTAGAAATAAAAGAATTCAAATCTAAGTCTACATTTAAATCATAAGGTCTCAAGGTTTTGAGCTCAAATATCCAAAACGTTTCATTTTGGGAGATGGCTTTCATTTTGTCGCCACCTCTCCAATGAGACTCAATCCTATCTATCCCACAGAATTTCAACCTACTAGGATCACAGTCATGACCATCCCTAAAATGTCTTGAAAGACAGTGGTCCTTTTACCTTTCTTAATATTGGTTAGATGTTCTCCTAATCTGATATGTAATGACCTAGATGTCCTACCCACATACTGGAATCCACAAGGACATTCCAGTAAATGTCAGATATTTCGTGGTGCAGGTAATAAGTTTCTTAATCTTAAAATTCATGCCCGTACTACATGTAAAAGCCGGTATTTATGTAGTTTTAGAAGTAACTTATGTATGAGTAAGTTTTTAAGTATTATGTAATAGCCAGGAATGTGGATGTCCGTGGTAGTGACATCCTCCGTGTTTATGTATATACAGTGGGTATATCTGCCGCGGGTACCGCGATTGAGGAGATAGTGTAGTATATACAGCAGTCCCTTCTCTGACATGGCGGCTTTGGTCTCGGCGCTCGTGTCAGAGAGAGGTATAAGTAGGACCTTCCTGTTAGATGTCTCTATCCTTTATGATTAAGTTTAATTGACGAAACATGTTAAAGAGAAGTGACGTCAGATGCACAGCTGAACCGGAAGTGATCGAGCAGGCCATTTTGGATCCTGGAAATCTCTATTTGAGACACAGGAGAGGATCTGCTGAGTATTTCCGGAGGTCTGGCTGGGCTGATTTCTTGTTTGATGGCAGTTTTAAAGATGAAGATATATGTAAGCACATAAAGTATATTCTGTTTGTTTTTACGGAATTACACTATTGTGGTTTCATTTATGGTGGGCATCGTTTGAAGACTGTGGAGAGGAGTATAATACTGTGGCTGTGAAGATCCCTCTGGAGGAACTTATTGTATATCAGTGCTCTGCCTGGAGGATTACTAAGCTTGTGTTTATATATTTTTTTTGGTAAGGGTATCTATTTTGCATACTCTAGAAGTGGACACTGTTTTTATCACTGGATTGTTTCACAGGCATGTATTTACACATCTATTCACTTTACCATATAGTGATCACTAGTGTTTTTGTGTGAATCACATGCGTTATGGAATGAATAATTCAAGTTAAGGATAATACACTGTTTTTTCCTTTTTTTTTTCTTTTTTTTTTTTTTTTGTTTCAGAAATTACTTTGGAGGCTGTCTTCACCTGGAGGTTGATTTTGAGATTTTGAATGACTTTGATGTTTTTGAAGGACTAATTTATTATTTTGGGACTTGTGTGTTTTTTTTTTTTTTTTGTTTTGAGCGCTTATTATATCTGTATTTATACTTGGGATACTAAGCATATTTCATTAAAAAAAAGTGGCTGTTATAGTCAGCAGCTACAGTTTTTGTAGCTGCTGACTTATTTTTTGACAGGGTGAGTGGAACTCTGCTTTAAATGGACTGTAGTGTGGTTCTGCAGAATGCTTGGGTATGAACCTAACCTAAAGCCGTATTGGGCTGTGCCATCGTCTGAGCACTGATGCTCTGCTACACACTCATTTTGAGTGAGCTGTCCTACGTGTGACAAATGTGCTAATTAAGCTGCTGTGCTGTTTTTGGATGTCATGAGCGTGATTTTTTTTTTTTTAAATGCTTTCTTGCTGTGTTTTAGGGTGTTAACAATGAATGGCAAGTACGATGTGTTTGAACATGCGCCTTCACGGAATGCTCAGATGTGAATGGCGCTTCAAACCCAAAAGCAAACAATTTGCAGCTTACCAGTTATTAGATATGGTTGCTACTTTCATTTTTCTTCTAGGGTTTTTCCCTTTCACCTGGTGATCCTGCCAGTAAGTCTTTTTCAACAGAACAAGCTCTCCTGCAGATGTAGTAGTTAAAGGGTTGAGACCAACCATTTGCCACTGACAGAGGTACCTATAACTATCGGCTTTTATTTATGCAAAACCTTTAACCCAAAAACAAAACTGTTGGTATAACTGCATAAAACAGCGTGTTTCTTCAAATTTAGTGTATCTAAATTTTCTATTACATTTAACGCTCCCCTTCCCCCAGAGTGACAATGCTGCTTGGTTGCTTTTTCAGAGTGTAGGAACCTTGGGACAGGAAGTGCATAATTGGCAGGTTTGCCAGGGGAAGCTAGCACATCTATATTTTTTTTTTTTTTTTTTTTCTTTTTAAGCTGCAATATTTCATTCTTTAATTTTTTTTCCATCCATCTGTACCTTTCATAATTAGTGTCACAGGGGTATGTACTTTGTCCTGTCTGAGATTGCACCATAATGTCCTGCCTTGTTGACAAGACTAACTGTTCACCTCTACCATTACATGAGCATGCTGATCCTGAGCTACTTCACATGTGAGGGAGTTTTGAGTCTGAGAGATCATGCTTGTGATGGAGGTGAACAAAGTCCTAGGAGTTCTGGCAGCATCCTAGCAACAAGGCAAGACCAGATGCGATCTCAGGGTTTGTTAGGCTTCAGGAGGTACATAAACGGCGTGCACCAGTGCTTGACAAATCCCAGACGAAGGTGCTCAGAGGGCTGCTTTGAATGTGATGGTGGTGGCCGCCACCAAGCTTCACCACAGCTCCAGTATGGTGCCGCCCACAACCAGGCGGACACGGGCTCAGCTACTCTGCCTGGCACTAGATCCTCTCCACGGACACTAAGCCGCTGCAGTACTGGTGCTTCCCAAGGTGTGTAATGCTGCCCCCCTCCCTGACTCTTAACTTTTTCAGCTGTCTCCTAGATTCCAAGCAAACTTGTCAAGTCCTGGCCTACATCTATGGCAAGGGCGTTATTTTTCTTTGATCCCAGCTGCAGTTTATTATCTACAAGCACCCCTGAACTGTGTAGGCAGTTTTTTTTATTAGGTGAACTATGCTTTTAAGTTGGCCATACACTACAGTCTAATTGTTAATCCTGTTTGTCTACCATCTGGAGTACAAGGGCCTTCCTGATTGGCTGCAAATGGAATTGTATGTTCTATTTTGTAAACTGAGACGATTGTACAATCTATGTACAATTTGATCGTATAGTGTATGGCCAGCATTACACTTGCACTTTTACAATGCTTGCAACCAGTGTGGTTTGGAAGGTCCTTTTCATGCCAGTGGGATGTGTAATGGTCCATGTCGTCCAAGCAGGTTTGTTGTAACAACGCATTGCAGTGCCCCTAAACAATGTAATGTTCACTTTTCCTTTAACTATTGAAATGCCATAAAATTACAATTCAACTCTATATACAGCAGCATGGTGTGGTTGGTGTGATTCACTGCTGTGTGTTTACACGTGTTGTGTAAAAATGTAGTTGTGCTGCATCTTTATGCAGTTTTCTTCTGGTCGGTCTGTCCTTGCATCAAGCAGTGCAGCTCAATACACCCTATGTGGGCAAGACCTGATTTTCTGCCTTCTCGATAAACTAGCTTTAAACCCTGTTCACACGTGTTTTTCAGCTCCATGCTTAAATGAAATCCCATTGTTCCAGTGGCATCCTGTTCACACTTGAGTTCTGTTGCTTCACACTGATCTGGCCATTTTGTTTCCCTATAGACTTGAATAGAAAAAGCCTGAACAGTGGGAATGAGCGTTTTTTTTTTTTTTTTTTCTGGTGTTTTCTGCTCCTAGAGCAGCTATTTCTATTAACCACAGCAAAAACTCTTAAATGAAGAAATATGCCTGAAAGCCTATATTTGCAAATCTGCTCAAAAACACTGAATGTAGTCTCAGGGTTCTTCTTTTTTTTTTTTTTTTCTCTAAATAGGTTTTCAGTGTATTTATTCGATCAAATCAACTCGGCAAGCTTGTCTTTTCAACCTGGCTATGTATCTGCAATATGTAAAATGAATATTTGCTACTATGTTCACAATAAAGTAGAACTTTCCTCACTTTTGTGTTCATCTGCGCCTCCCCACTACCAAATTGCCATTCTAGCCTCAACAATGTTTTATAAATGCATATCAAAACCTTGACTGTACTGTCTGCGTGTCAGTTTTTGTTGTGAAATGTACATTTTGTTCAGCAATATGGTAACTTCAACATCTTGATTCTTGTAGGCTGTGAACTGAAGGCTGACAAAAAAGAATATGCATTTAAAGTGGATGATGATGAAAATGATCATCAGCTGTCTTTGAGAACGGTAAGACGTTTTTAGGAATTGCAGCAAACATCTTAAAGAATATGATGTCTTAAACTGTAATTTATTTTGGACCCATTAAAGTGATAAAGGCTTTTTTTTTTTTTTTTTTTTTAAACAAGCATGTCATATGTAACCTGTTCAATGCAATTGTTTAGCACAGTGCTGCCTTGATCCTCCTCTTGGGTTCACCGCTGGCATTCCAGCTCCTCACTCTTGCAGGTTGCTATGGGTGCTCCTGAGCCGCTGCTGTGTCCATTCACTCATGGAGTATGGTGTGACCTTACCCCTACTTTCTCCCAATTCGCTCACTGGCTGTGATTGACAGTAGCAGGAGCCAATGGCTACAGCTCCTGTCTCAGCCAATGAGTCAGAGACCTGGGAGAGCCGAGGCTCTTTGTGCATGTCACTTTATCAGGATGGGGCTTGGGTAAGGTATGGTGGGTGGGGGCCGTTGCACACAGGTTTTTACCTTCATGCATGAAGGTAAAAAAAAAGACCTTGGGCCTCTACAACCACTTTAACAGGTTCCTGCCTGGCCTATAGCCAGATGGCGGCCTGCAAAACCCCTCGTCCCTCCGGGTGGGCGCAGCGGCGCGATCTGTCACCAGCCGTGTACCTCGGACATGGCCGATGACAGATTTGAGTACCGACCCTGTTGCTGGTACCATGTGACCTGTGACCAATCACAGCAGGTCACATGACAGTTGTATACAATGGATGGCTTCATTCATGCCATCCATTGTGTACTAGTGTCTAGCTGTGAATGGTCACAGCGATCACATGCACAAGCTGGGCAAATCACAGCTAAGCACAAAAACACTGAATTACTGAATTAACATTGTACTACTTTGGAGAGGTGATCAGTATTTTTTTTTTTACACACAATTTACTACTTTGGTCATAATGAAATATGAAAAAATCTTAAATGTAATTAAAAATATTATAATTTTTTCATACTGTCACCAGTCGCTGTCCCTGATGACTGCTATGCCAGTTATGAGTACACTGTACTGCACTGGTGACAGTATGTAAAAAAAGGTAATTTTTTCATTTTTTGAAAAATTGACAAATACGTCAAAACTCGCCATGCCTGTTATGAAGTAGGTCAGACTGTCTACTTTGCGAAAAGGGGTCATTTGGGGGATATCTGTACTGTTCTGACATTCTTGGCCCTCAAGAAATTAGATTGGCTGTCAGTACTTCAGGATTGATCAATATTCAGATATATCCCATAGTTTGTGAACTTTAACTTTCCTACAAACTAAAAAATACATCCTAATTTGGGTTATTTTCACCAAAGACATGTAGCAGAATACATCTTGGCCTAAATTTATGAAGAACAATTATTTGCAAACTTTTATAACAAAGAAAAATGTGTTTTTTCAAACTTTTCAGTCTTTTTTTTTTTTTAATTTAGCAAAAAATAAAAACCCCAGCGGTGATTTAATACCACCAAAAGAAAGCTCTAGTTGTGTGACTAAAATTATATAATTTTAGTTTGCGTACAATGTTGTATAACAGCGCAATTGTCATTCAAAGTGAGAGCGCTGAAACCTGAAAAATGGCCTGGGCAGGAAGGGGGTAAAAGTGCCCTGTAAGGAAGCAGTTAAAGTAAACCTTTTACTGTATTGTAGTTAGCACATCCACAAATTGGTAAGCTACACTAGTTTAAGCTGGACTTTTCACCTGGTGATCCTGCTAGTAAGTCTTTTCAACAGAACAAGCTGTCTTGCTGATGTAGCAGCTAAGAATTGATACCATTTAACACGAACAGTGGTGCTTAAAGTGATCTGCTCTTATACCAACTTTTTTCCCTTTTGAGATAAAGGTTTTAAATAACATACCAACTTTAAGAGGAGAGAAGCGCCTCTAAGTGCAATAAACCTCTTTATTAAAGTATCTGTAGAAACACATGTGTAAAGTAATGAGCATAAACACCGTAGTTAACAATAGTTAACAGTGGGGTGGTAACCAGGGTGAAGAGCAGTCATCTCTCTGGTGTGGGGAGGTCAGCTTTCGGCTGGAACAGCGTGGTGGCTGGAGGGGAACAGCAGTGAGGCCGGCCGGTGTGCACGTCCTCCCTCAGAGCCAGATGGAACGCACACTGGAGCGCAGCCGTGATGACATCGGATCCCAAGGTGCATTGCGACGCGTTTCGGAGCATGCGCTAGCTGTGGAAGGCAGAAGTGTGCTCCTTTTTCAAGCGGGGGAGGTGGAAGGACAAGGATGAATATATAGGGAGCTCGAGTCTAATTCATTTAACCAATGATTAGCCATTATTGCAAGGTGAATAGTGGAAAGTCATGGATGTTCAAAAATGTCAGAATGGAAAAGAGAGGAAAAATGAAAAATACGAGATGTAATAAAATTGTGTAAAGATGAAAAAATGGTAATAGGTAATGGGGTTAAGAATAAATATAAAACCAAAAATAAAAATAAAAATAAAAAAAATTAAAAATGAATAATTAAACAAAAATAAGAAAGAAAATTAAATAAAAATAAGTAAAAATACAAATACATTGGAAAATGAGAATTGAACAGTTTAAAATACAAAAAAAGAAAGGAAGCTATGTGGAAAAATGTTGATGGGGATAAAAAAGTACAGAATTAAAAAATCCAAAGATTAGAAATTAATTAAATTTACAAAAATGAGATGAGTAGATGTAGAGGGGACATTTTTTTAAATTTTTTTGTGTGGGGTAGGCAGTTCACCTTGCAGCACTGGCACGTCAAATATGTAACAGTAGTGAACAGATACTTGGTTGTAATACAGCGTAATTGCAAAAGGTGAGATATGGTTATGGCTCTGCAGGAGCTTCATAATAGTAGCATTTATGCATGTTAGTAGTGGGTAGACTACCAATGGATATTAACATGGTAAAGGTGACAAACATATTGGTAATAGTACATGCAAATGATATGAAAAATAAAATAAAAATTAAATTAATAAAATTCCTTAAATACATAAAATTAACTTAAAATGATTGAAGGAATTTTTATTTAATTTTAAATTTTAATTTTATTTTTCATATCATTTGCATGTACTGTTACCAATATGTTTGTCACCTTTACCACTGTTACATATTTGATGTACCAGTGCTGCAAGGTGAACCGCCTACCCCACACTAAAAAAAATATATATTTTGTTTCCTCTACATCTACTAATCTCATTTTTGTAAATTTAATTAATTGATTTCCAATTTTATTATATATATATATATATATATATATATATATATATATATATATATATATAAATTTGCTTTGGGTTTTTAATTCTGTACCTTTTTATCCCATCAACATTTTTCCACATAGCTTTTTTCTTTTTTCATATTTTTAACTGTGCAATTCTCATTTTCCAATGTATTTGTATTTTTACTTTTTATTTTTTTTACTTTTTTTTTATTTTTGGTTTTATATTTATTCTTAACCCCATTACCTATTACCATTTTTTCATCTTTACACAATTTTATTACATCTCTTACTTTTCATTTTTCCTCTCCTTTTCCATTCTGACATTTTAGAACATCCATGACTTTCCACTATTCGCCTAGCAATAATGGCTAATCATTGGTTAATTGATTAATTAGACTTGCGCTCCCTATATATTCGTCCTTGTCCTTCCACCTCCCCCTACTTGAAAAAGGAGCGTACTTCCGCCTTCCACGCATGCTCTGAAACGCGTCGCAGTGCACCTTGGGATCTGACGCCACAGCCACGCCACCGCTGCGCTCCAGCATGCGTTCCATCTGGCTCTGAGGGAGGACGTGCACGCCAGCCGGCCTCACCGCTGTTCCCCTCCAGCCACCACACTGTTCCAGCCGAAAGCGGACCTCCCCACACCACAGAGATGACTGCTCTTCACCCTGGTTACCACCCCACTGTTAACTATTGTTAACTACGGTGTTTATGCTCATTACTTTACACATGTGTTTCTACAGATACTTTAATAAAGAGGTTTATTGCACTTAGAGGAGCTTCTCTCCTTCTCTTACCTACAGAGCCTGCTACAGCTTATTTGGAAGCCTTGCCCTCAGTGCCACACGGATTCCTACGCTCTTCATACAACAGCCACAACCACCATCACCCCATACTATTATTTCCCAGGACTTTCTGCAGTGTTTGCACTGTTACAACCACTCCTCATTTATTCTAACATACCAACTTTAGCTGGAGTTTAGCTTCAGTTAGTATATTTAAATCTGCTGCATCGAACAATCATCCAACCACCCACTACATTCCCCCCTTGCACCCCACTCAACAGCCAATTCTGCTGTCCAAAGGTCTGTTGCTCCTTCATCCAGTGTGTAGTCACCCTAATGGAGGTGTTACTGGCAGGACACTAGATGAAAACGGGAGGGGGCCTATCTTAAAACTAAGCCACCACATCTGATTGGTAAGCTGCAGTATAACATTTTTGAGTTTAATACAGCTTTGACTTCTCATGAAGACCTTTTTGTCTCTTTACTGAGGTCTTCATGCCTTGTTGGATGGGAAGGATAGCTGATCACGTGACCACTTTGATTGGATGTCAGTGGTTATGTGGTTTGAGAACTGGCACCCCAATCATTAGGAAAGGCTGAGAGCTGTATTTGACAGCTCGGCCACTGTATTGTAAGTGTGCTTTCTTTCACAGCATTTCGGTATCCATCTCTTAGGGGTCAAGTGTTAATTCTGTCTCCCTTGGGACCTCCCCCCCTTCTAATTCCTTACAGGTAGGTTCCCTCACTCAGTTTCCACCTGGCTGGGTGTTTTATATGAGGCTTCTGTTGCTGCTAGTTGCTTCTACTGTTGGTCTGACCTTTTTTCTGTGGGCCTGTTACTGGTTAGCTGTGTTGCCTGTCTCTTGAGTATTGCATGGACGTCCTGTGGAATATGAATCTATTCCATTGACCTGTACTGTGCGCCAAAATACAGAATTGTACAGTGAGAAGAAATTTGTTGTACCTCCTCTTTGATCTCTTTATTGCTTGCTAACAAAACTGGAGCCTCACTAAGTGGGTGGGATTTTATCGAGACACCAGGGGCAGACCCAGCAAAGATTTTCAGTGCCCAGCTACCTGAAAGTAACGGCATATAACCTGTGATCTAATAATCTATTCATGTCTTTTACTCCAAGATACAGAATTTACAGGTACATCAAAATTCCTGAGCAGGGAGGTGGTATACTGTAGTGTCTTTCTCCTGTAGGTGGCTTTTTATTCTAGTCTAATAATAAAAAAAAACAAAACCCTGAACAGATGCGATATCTTCAAAGGTGCCCAAATGCAGTTTTCTGGGAGCACCTGAATGCATATTTGACTTGTTTTTTTTTATGCCTTTTGTACACAAAAACCCCCAACAAGCCCAGTATCCCCTTTTTGCTATAAGTTTTTTTTTTTTTTTTTTTTTTTTTTTTTTTTTATTTGTAAGGTCCTTAAATTGGATATTGTGCAGATTCATGGTATAAATGATTTTCACTTTTCCAGGTTACTTTGGGTGCTGGTGCTAAAGATGAGCTGCATATTGTTGAAGCTGAAGGAATGAACTATCAAGCAAAACCAATAAAGATTGTACTTGCATCCTTGAAACCATCTGTACAACCAACGGTATAGTATTTACACAGCTCTGCTTGTGTTTTTTTTTTTTTTTAATATGAAGTAAAAGATGAGCACCTCTAGGGGGATATAACTGGTAGATGCAAAGGGTGGTTTCTGCAGGGCAATGAGCACAAAATTGAGATCACCAGGAAGCACAGGGTGTGGGCTTAAAGGTTGGCATACCTCTACCAAAAAACTGCCTATGCAGGTAAGGGGTGCCTGTGTATATATAAACAAAACTTTGCAGCTTTGGCCATAGATGGATGCTATTGCTTTTAGGTGCAGGCCATTTTCATACCTTCCCAAAGCCTGACTGAAAAATTGAGTTGGCATTTTTCTTTGTCCTACATTATTGCAAAGATGGTCCCAGCTGTTATGTCTACCCCCACCATTTCAGGAGTGAGCTCTTAAAGCTACTGTTACTGGGGGAGAGAGTACATGTGAGGTGGTTGATACAAAGCTTGCTCCTGTGATGGAGGCGAGCAGTAATGGCCAGGAGTGTCTTTGCAAGATCCAAGCAACAAGACTGGAAAAGGGGGTGTGGGGGGGACGGTGTTGCCTCTAGCAGTTTTTTTTTCAGTCAGGCTCTGGGAGGTAAGTAAATGGCCTTCACCTATAGATTTAGTTAAAGCTCCACAATTTTATCCACAGGCACTCTGTTCCTGGTATAGGCAGTCTTTAGTAAAGATGAACAAACCCCTTATGAGGAGACCTTGTGTGGTTTTTTTTTTTTTTTTTTTTTTTTTTTTTTTTTTTTTTGGCCCTCCAAAGGAGTGACCCCAGAGGCCCTGGGGGGGAGGAGCCCTAAACTTAAGTACTTGATGCCAATTTCAGGTTCTCTTAAAATTAAGTTCTGTGTTTTTTACACCTGGCAAACATTTCAAGGTGCAATAATGTCTTGAAGAGGCTCTTCTTGACTTTAGCAAGGTAAAAATCAGACTCTGAAACCCTTCTACCTTTAACTCTGATGGCCATGTTGGTTAAAGCCAGAAACTGAGAAGCCTGATCAGATAGAGAACCTTGAGATGGCAGATCTGACCTCTTTAGAAAAGCCCACGGTTGTCTGATGGAAGTCTTAATGGTTTTTGTACTACATTCTTCTAGGCCACTTTAGTGCAAAGGGAATCAGTCCTATATCGGTCTACCTTGAGCTGATGAGGTAGGATTCCTACTGGAATGAAGGTGTAAATTATCCTGAACGTGGATTATTAAATTTGATTTATCAAAGCATCTGAGGCTAGGGTGTCCCTGGTTCTGGCAACAGAGGTAGTTTGAATCTGCAGGCTAGGATGTCCACTTTCACAATCCTGTCTTTGGTATATGAGATTGAGGACATTGAGATGAAGAGCAGATTTCCCTTGATCTGGAAGATGATGGCTGAGATCTTTTGTGGAACTAGAGGCTGCTGAAGGTGGTTTTGAGACATTCCGCTGTGTAGTTTAAAAAAACAACCTTCCCACCTGTGACCTTTTTGATAAATTGGTCAAATGCCTTACCAAGTATACATCTTGGAAAGGTGTACATGTGGGGGACCTTTTTGGGTAGCCATACTGGAGATTGCCTCATGACTTGTTTTAGGGCATCTACGCAGAAAAACAGAGCAGTAGGCAATTTGTGAGACAATTTGAGTCAGCGGTCCAAAAAAAAATTAGCTGATTGCAATGTGCATAGATATACAGCAAACTGTCAGAGCATACTGTATATACAAAAAATAACAGCGCTAAATGAAGTGTACACTTCAATGTGTCTTATTCCAGTTCTCCCCATGCCCACTGTTTATCCTTCACCATATAAAGATATTGCAGGCTTTCTGCCATCCAATGCTGTCTAATGGATAGAACAGCAAATATATGCCTTATGGATTATCCTGCAGGGTATCTCTCAAAAATGAAGGCTGCACTTCACCCATGGTTGTCAGCATCAACATTCAAATCCAAAGGAATCGCCAAATGCAAAAAGGTGCTCATAGTGCTGTATTGATGATCTGAAATGTACATACACGTAAAAAACATTCACATAAACTCATTCAGATGCCGCTTGGTATATTTTACATGAAGGCTGCCAGTCCAGCAAGGATTGGTGGCAGGACCGCTAGCAAGTCCGCTCTGCTCAGCGCTGTTTCGCGTGACCATGCATCATCGGGAGCCTCTGTGTACAACAGCCATACTTGTGTAGCCCATAAACAGAACAGACCTACACCACTTCTGGTCCCAAACCACCAGCAGGAAGCTGCCCCAGGAACTAAATGGCATCTCCTCCAGTTAAGGCACCATTTTGCCGTGGTTGAAAATACAAACGGCTGTCATTTTGTTTTAGATCCGAACTAAAAAACATTTCCTATACATGTTACAGAAAATTAGATTAATGACAGGAAAAGTGAAAAAATTCGAGTATGAATTAACCGCTTCTCGACAACACTATAGCAGAAGTACTGCTACAGGGTGGCAGTGCTGTGCGAAATTGTGTATTGATTTTGTATTTCCAGGTAGGGGGCTCCCTACTGCTCTGCCATTGGCTCCTCTGGGATGTCAATCACTGGGTCCTGGCAGCCGATTCTTGTCCGGGACTCTGTGATCATCAGCGGCGCTAATAGGGGAGAGGTCTGTATGTAAACAATACAGATCTCTCTCCTGTCAGCAGGAACAGGCTTCTTTGTATTGCTTTGTACAGCACACTTGGTAAAACAGTTAACCCTTTGCCCCAGATGTTAACCCCTTCCTGACCAGTGTCAGTACAGTGTCAATGCTTTTTATTAGCACTGATCAGTGTTGGTGTCAGTGACATTCAGTAGCCGACCCCCCCCCCCCCCCCATATGTCGAAAGTCCTGCTTTAAGTCGCTGATCGCCACCATTACTAGTGTAAAAAAAAATTGTTTATGTGTATATATAATTATACAGGATTTATATAGCGCCAACAGTTTGCTCAGTGCTTTACAATATGACGGGAGACAATACAGCAACAATACAATTCAATACAAGAGGGATAGGAGGGTCCTGCAATCTAGCTTACAATCTAGGAGGAAGGGGCTAGTGGTACAAAAGGTAGTAACTGTGGGGATGGACTGATTGAAAGAGTAGAAGATTCCATTATTAGCGGAGGGCAGGATAAGCTTCCCTGAATAGATAGTTTTTTTCAGAGATCGCCTAAAAGTGAGCAGAGTAGGCAATAGTCTGATAAATTGGGGTAGCGTTCCAGAGGATGGGGGTGTGACTTTCGCGGCGTCTGACTCCTGACCACCTCGCCAAACTCGTGACCGAAGGACTAGCCAATCTACAACCGTGATGTCACGTGCGTAACAATGCCCTGCTCAGCTCACTGGACCACAAATCAAAATGCCTGAGCGTGATTATTACTGGGTCAGGTTAATTACGCAATTAACCCTTCACACTGCCACCACCTCTATTTTGGATTGAGAAATAAAGGAAACTTGGCAATAACACTATGATGGTTAGATAATAGTCTGTACACCACTGTCACCGCAGACAGGTTATACAGAGGGTTAAACACATAGTAGCTCTGTTCAGCGGCAGGAATTCGTAAGTTGCATTAACGAGCTATAGAAACAGTTCAACACTTTCAGAAAGATTTATTACTAAAAGGTCAAAAGGGTGCAATAAAAATATTTACATAAAGATGTAACCTATATCTATATATACAGAGAACAATAGCACAGCAAAGAGGTAACAGGAGGTTAAAGGGTTAAAGTACTTGCCAGTCAGCCTTGGGTTAAGCAGCTAAAGTTTCAGAGCAAAAGGGCATCTTCCAAGTTGCTTCCGATGTTAAAAGGGAGAATTCATCAACTTCCATTTAGGCCTGACAGCCTATTTTGTAGTCCCCCAGCAGGGGGTGTCTCTGGAGCCCAGGACCAATGCCTCATTTGGGGAGGGGTGTCTGGGCGGAGACCCAAACTAGAAACAAAATCTCTCATAGCTCATATTTTGGCTCATAACTCTTCCTAGGCACAAGAACCATTCCATTCATGGGTAGATTAATATGCAGATGCATCTGAGGAACGGTTAGATATGAAATACGTACTTGAACGGTTCAAGAGATGTAATTTTCTGCTTTCCTATATATTCCAGCCAGGGAGTGTGACACAAAATACTATTTGATCGTGAGCAATCTGAAGATATACCTGGTTTTTATGCAAGTCTCTCATATTCCAAGATATGTGACATAGGGGGGAAAATGTATTTTAAAAGTGGTATCTTTGACTGCCCTGGAATGTCTTTGAACTGAGGAGAAGGCTTGGGTTATCCTTTTTTACGAGGGGCCAGATTGCTCAGTTTCTTGGACAACCTGGCACCCAGCTCAGATGTTTTATAGCTTGGAGCTTCCTGCTGTGCTCAGACCTGCCTGTGACACTTCATCATTCTGGCCACATGTCACTGTAAATGAACAGAGGGAGGGGAGATGATCCAAGAGGGGGAGAAGGATCTACAAGATGGAGGGTTTGGAGCAAAATGGTTGAACCGTGTCCATCTCTGTGTGCACACTTGCTACAGGGGGAAGCTCTGGAGACTAGCATGGGAGGAGACAAGGGAGCTAGAGAGTAGGTCTTGCGAGGAGTGGAGAGTATGGTTTGGGTGATATTTAGAGACAAGATTGGTGATGTAATTTAAGGCAGAGTTATAAATGGCTTTACATTATTGTTAATGTTTTGAATTTTATCCGTTGGGCAACAGGAAGCCAGTGGAGGAATTGGCAGAGAGGGGTGGCAGATACAGAACGGTTAGTAAGGTGGATGAGTCTGTCAGCAGCATTCATGATAGTCTGAAGAGGGGATAGCCTGCGATTAGGTAGGCCAATGAGGAGCGAGTTACAATAGTCAAGGCGAGATATAACAAGGGAGTGAATAAGTTGCTTATTGATTTCCAAGGTTAGGAACTGGCGTATCTTGGAGATATTACGGAGGTGAAGTCTACAAGATTTGGACAGTGAATGGATTTGGGACTGAAAGGACAGATGGGAGTCTAGGATTACACCTAGTACCCTGGCTTGAGGGAAGGGACTGATGATTGTGTGGTTGATCTTGATGAGGAAGTCAGGGGAGGGGGCACGGGCTGGGGGGAATATTAAGAGCTCAGTTTTGGAAAGATTGAGTTTGAGGAAGTAGATTGACATCCATGCCGATATGTCACTTAATAGGATAGTAATGTGAGAGGAGACTGAAGAGGTGAGGGGTAGAAAGATAGATTTGTGTGTCATCAGCATAGAGCTGGTACTTAAAGCCATGGGAGTTTATCAAGTGACCAAGGGAGGAGGTGTAGATGAAAAGAAGGGGTCCAAGGACAGAACCTTGAGGGACCCCTATGGAAAGAGGGTGTGAAGAGGAGGCAGCGTTATAGGTAACGCTGAAGGAGCACTGCGATAGGTAGGAGGAGAACCAGGAGAGAGCAGAATCTGAGGCCAAGAGTGGAGTTTTTTGAGGGGATGGTCAACCATATCAAAAGCCGCAGAGAGGTCAAGAAGTAAGAGTACGGAGTAGTGGCCATTGGTTTTAGCTGTTAGTAGATCATTAGTGAGTTTTATTAGGGCAGTTTCAGTGAAGTGTAGCGAGCGAAAGCCAGACTAGAGGGTCAAGAAGGTTGTTGTCAGTGAGGTAGGAGCTCAGGCGGTTGTAGACTAAGCGTTCTAGGAGTTGAGAGGTAAATGGCAGCAGGGAGATGGGTCTTAAGTTGTCCAGGTTGGTGGGGTCCAGGGAGGGCTTTTTACGTATGGGAGTGTTGTGTGCATGCTTTAGACGGGAGGGGAAGGCACCAGTAGAAAGGGAAAGATTGAAGATGTGAGTGAGGGAGAATCGGATGGAAGAAGTTGACCGTAGTAGTTAGGGGACAGGATCCAGGGGGCAGGTGGTGAGACGGGCTTCTGAGAAAACCTTAGTGACCTCTTCGGTAGTAGCAAGGTCAAAAGAGGGAAGTGTTGAGGGAGGTTTAGTATAAGGTATGCTAAGTGGGATGGATGTCTGTGCAGTGGCGATGCCCCTACGAATTGTGTCAATCTTGTTTTTGAAATGATTTGCAATCTCGTGAGCAGTGAGTGAGGTACTGGTTGGAGGAGAAAGTAGATTTAAAAATAGAGAAGAGATGACGAGGACTGGATGACCAGGTATTAAGAAGAGTGACAAAGTAGGCTTGTTTGGCAGCATGAAGGGAGGACTTCTATGTTAAGAGAGCAGATTTATATAGGGTGAATGCTTGTTGAGATTTGGTTTTACGCCTTAAACGCACAACTGTCTAAGATTTCTGGTGTCAGTCTGCCAAGGTTGTAACGGTCGGGGCCTGATGCTGCTTGTTAGAGGAGCAAGTGAGTCTAATGTGGATGAAAGCAAACTGTTGGAGACAGGAGTGACCAGAGCATGATAGGGGAGAGATTCTGTCAGAGTTGGTCAGTTGCAGAGTGGAAAGGAGCAGGGTTCAAGTTGTGAAGGTTTCTGCGGGTAATTGCTGCTTTGAGGGACAGGTGTTTGAAGATGAGGACACTGAAGGTGATGAGATTGTGATCAGAGAGAGGAAAGGGGGTCTATTCCCATCAGTAAGTGGAGGACTGTATACATTGTGCTAATGCAAAAGATGAAGTGAAGTTGAGTTGATGTAGTTGGATTGTTGACATTAATAGGGATGGTAAAATCTCCGAAGGATGATGGTGGGTAATTCAGAGGAGAGGAAGTAGGGTAGCCAGGCGGAGAAATCATTAAAGCTGGATACCGGTCCAGGAGGCCGATAGATCACTGCAATCCTCAGATGGGAGAAAACAGCCGAATGCAGTGAGTCTCGAAAGAAGAGAAGGATAGAGAGGGAGGGTTAGGGAGGACTTGAAAGGTGCTCAGAGGGGATAGGAGCAAACCAACTCCCACCACCTTTCCGACCACTGGGTCTGGGTGAGTGGGTCCAGAGAAGACCTCCATAGGAAAGTGCTGCGGGAGAAGCAGAATCTGCTGCTTGAAGCCAGGTTTCTGTAATTGCTAGTAGGTTAAGGGAGCGGGAGACAAAGGGTGTGTGTGTATTGTTATACAGGATTTATATAGCGCCAACAGTTTGCTCAGCACTTTACAATATAGCAGGAGAGAATACAGCAACAATATAAGAGGAAAAGGAGGGCCCTGCTCCTTGGAACTTACAATCTAGTGTGTGTGTAAAATGTCGCCATATGTAGACGCTGTAACTTTCACATTAACCAATTTAAATGTATTGGGATTTTTTTAATTTGCAATTTATGTACGTTGCATGACTGTGCAATTGTCAGTTAATTTAATGCAGCGCCGTATTGCAAAAAAGTCAAATGAAATGGAGTACAATAAAATACAGTACTTCCTGTATGGGCTACATTTTACAGTTTACACAAAACAATATTAAATGTATAAAATAAATCCTATTGTCTAGAGAAATACACTGCTCAAAACAATTAAAGGAACACTTTGAGAACACATCAAATCTCAATGGGGAGCTCTATGGTGCTGGGCAGTGAGCACATGGCCCGCTAGGGAATGTCTGGCCCTCTGGCCACCCTCATGAAGTCTGTTTGGTCAGACATTGAGGCCAGTGGCCTGCTGGAGGTCATTTTGTAGGGCTCTGGCAGTGCTCATCCTGTTTCTTTCACAAAGGAGTAGATTGCTGTCCTGATGGGTTAAGGACCTACGGCGGTACAGAGTACCTGCCTCCTGGAATCTCCTCCATGCTCTTGACTATGCTAGGAAACACAGCAAACCTGGCAATGGCATGCATTGATGTGCCATCCTAGAGGAGTTGGACTGCCTGAGCAACCTTTGTAGGGTCCAGGTATCTTCTCATGCTACCAGTAGTGACACTGACCCTAGCTAAATGCAAAACTAGTGACTCAGTCAGAAAAGATGGGTGGGGGAAAAAATGTCAGTGGCCTCACCTGTAAAACCATTCCTGTTTTGGGGATAGTCTCATTGTTGCCCATCTTGTTCACCCGTTAATTTAATTAACCCCAAAGCAGCTGAAACCGATTAACAACCCCCTCTTCTACTTAACTGACCAGATCAATATCCTAGGAGTTTAATTGACTTGATGCTATACTCTGCTCAAAAAAATTGAAGGAACACTTTTTAATCAGTGTCCTTATCCTAATATAGTTATCAAAAATAATCAAACGGGGAGGAACATTGTTTGCATAGCCACTTTTTTAATATCTCACGCCCCCCATGTGGCTGTTAATTATCAATAGCTACAATTTTTGGGTTTCTGGAAACCGTTTATTCACTTTAAAATTGTAATGGAAGGCAAAACATTAAGGAAAGAAAAATCTGTTCTATGCTGTGAAAGGGGATTAGAAAGGTGAAGTGGACAAACAGCAGTACACTGATCTTCCCAGTGAATGGCTATGCAGGGGCAATGTCAGCACAATTCCAAGCATTTTGAAGATGGGTAGACTTTTCTTCCAACACAGCCATGAAACTGACCACAATGGGATGGATATGCTCCCTTTCTTAGTGTGGTCAGTTTTAATGGCGAAGCAAGAGGACTGGCAAAATCACCAGGTATTTCACACAAGCAATACAAAGAGAACTGGTTTAAGTACACGGTACAACAGACAAGTGGGGAATATGAAATGTTAGAGTAACCTTCTTTAAGTCTGAGGGACTGTGTGCTTAACATTGTCCTCAGGTTAGAGTTCTGTGCGTACTCTGGAATGGGTGGCCTGGTGTCTATGCTGAATGAGAGCTCTGCTCTTGACTGTACGGTCTTGGAGACTATGCATTGACTTTCGGCATTCCTTAGCCAGTGATCTCTGCGTGAGGTTTGCGTACTTGGGTGCTCATCAACTGCATGGCTTGTTAGGCAAAACCTGCTAGAATGAGCCTTTTGTAGATCCGATTTGTATAGCAATATTCTATGTGGGTGATCACAGCCTCTTAAATAGGTTTCCCAAAGCTCTAATGCGGTCAATGCTCCTAATCAGGTGAATGTTGGTGAGTGAGGTTTCTGTTCCGTGTGTGTTATAATTTGTGTAAATCTTTTTGTTCTAGGTATCTCTTGGCGGCTTTGAAATTACACCTCCAGTGACTTTAAGACTTAAGGCGGGTTCTGGTCCTGTATATGTGAGTGGGCAGCATCTTATTGGTAAGTAATGCTAAATTGGTTGTTCCACCAGTCTTAATGTAAACTGTCTAACTTCTTCCTGACCATGCTATAGACTGGAAAGTGCTACAGCTTGGTTGATCAGATTGGGGATAATTTGGTAGTAAACTCTTGTTTATATTTTTACCTACAGGTAAGCTTATAATAAAGCTTACCTGTAGGTAAAAATATAAATATCTTCTAACTTGCACAGTTTAGGAGATTCTACAGAGCTGCAGCCAGTGACATTGGCATACATGTGCGATTTCTTCAAAGCTGTGTGCCGTGGCCGAAACTCCTGTGCAGGAGTGACATCGGCAGCTCAGCCATTCAAGCAGCTGAAGCACGGGAACCCGGATAGAATGTGTGAAGATGGAAGTCCCGTGAGCGGTGACAGTGCGCTTGTTTTCAGGAAAGTTTCACATAATGTGCTAGTATACAATACATACTAGCACATTCTATTTCTTTGCAGGGGGAAACTTCCAAAAAAGTTTACTACCGCATTAAGGGCCAGTCACACAGGGGACATTTGTAATATTGCACAATGAAAAACTGTGGCTTTGTGTAGTGAAAAGGCACGCTTTATCCACCCGCTAGCTTGTATACAATTTGCATTTTGCCAAAGCACCTCTGAAGAAACCTGGAGGCACCCCAGGGTGCCCGGCCACACTGGCTGAAAAAGGCTGATCTTTCCACCTGATAATGGATAAGAACTGAGATTGGTTCCATGGTTTTATGGTTGATTGTATATAGCAGTGATTCTTTAAAGCCATGCTACAAGTTTCATTCACGTTTTAAATACACATGGCTTTCTCTGGCTGTGGTTGGGGATTGTGATGCCATTTTACCAACTCTCTTCCTTAGTGGA